>NC_056737.1:203552850-203580350 GCF_019279795.1 Protopterus annectens | reverse complement strand
CAGACAGAAGCAATGTTTCTAAGCCCTGAATTACCACCGCATACGACAAAGTTCTTTCTAATCTTGCCTTTGAAGAACCAACCATGTACCGTATTCAGGAGAGCTGTGATAATTTGTATGCCTATTAACTGGAGAACACCTGCAATAACTTTCCCTACAGAACTGTTGGAGGGGAAATGAACAGGGTCCAAGAGTGAAAGAAATGTTGCTTAACACTGAAGGGCAACAGAATTCCTGTTAAATGCAGCAGACATGCAAAGGATGAAAACATTTCATCCCCTACTATTAATAAGCAAAACAACTTAAATGTAGAAACTAAAACTGCAGCTAGACACAGATTGCCACCACTGGTCTGGAAGTCTTCATATGCAATAGTATTTTATCTTTGCTAACGAAAACACAGGAATTAGGGCTGGACTTCTGAGAAGTAAACAACTTAATGAATCTTACTGTTTACAAATAATTGGTAGCACTCCTGTCACTCCAATAAAGAAAATAAATAAAACCAACAAAAAGGGAAGTAACCGTAAATGTTGAATAGATACATCAATATAATTACCAAAAAAAATGTTCCTGTATTGCTAACAAAACAGCGGTACACTGGCAAAGAGTAAGGGACTCTGCCTATCAGCCAAAGGTATCCAAGCCATAAAGTCTGGACCTGCATTAGTTTATCTTTTCACAGTCACTTACCATCATTCTGCTGGATGACTTTGCTTAGAGACCTACATGCTCTAAAACTAGCACTCCAATAACATTTTGTAGGATCTATGTTTACTTCTACAACTATTAATACAATTTAAAATACATGGAGCACATGGTTATTACATTCTAAAAGTAAGAAAAATAACCTTTTTATAGAATAGTTTATAATCTAAGAACCTAGTTACAAACTTCTGCAAAAATCAGTAAAACTGTTTTCCATGCTGATCAGGGCAAGTTTCTATCTGATATTTATGTGCTTGTGTCTGTCCATGCTGTTCCACAAGCCCTGCACTTTTATCCCTCCTGAACCCCCCCCCCCCCAAACAAAGGCCAAGGTGTATGTTATGAGTGATCAGGGAGGGAGAAGGGAGACTTGGATTTAAAGATGTATGTTGTCTCCACCAAATGATTGCTCTTTTGACAAACCTTGGCACTGGGATTTGAAAAGACAAAGGCTGTTGGTGCTGGGGCTAAACAGACTTCAGATACCAATAAAAAGTACTTCAAAGCATCTTATGGAAGTTGTAAACCACAAGTATAAAAATTTGAACTTCAAATAAATGGCAAAAGTGACACTGTACATAGCTAAGCACTTTTGTTCTATTTTTTATTCGAATGTCTTCAAAGCTGAATGCAAATTACGCATTTTTTTAAAAATGTGATTTAATTAATTGCTTAATTAACATTTTAAAAAACTAACTTCATAAAAAACTCAAACATTACAAAGATTACACATTAACACTTCATATATAACAGTTAATTATACTTTTTTTTTTTTTACAGGTTATATGCATTGTGATTATAGCAAGCATTTAATATTAATATTTGTGTTCAAGCCTGGTGGCTTATCTGCTTGCAATAAAAACTGCCAGTTAACTTCTTTCACGTCCAAATTATTATTTATATCACCACTAAATAGATCTTGTGTTACATAATCAATAATAAACCATGTAAACTTTCTAAAACTAACAAAGTGAAGAGCTGTTTCGCTAAAGCATTTGTAAAATCTTTAACTGCTGTCATAATTGCAAATACTGTAAATTCATTAATGAAGGGTCTAATGTTGTTTTCAAACATTCCCAGAAGCAGATTTCAGCCAGAAACAAATCCACATGTAATTCTAGTTTAGTTGTTTATTTAGCAACTTGTGAATCTTAAAGTTTTTACACTGGTAAGACAAGGAAAGTGTCAAAGAATATACGAACATGCATTAGCAGTTAAAAATAAATATTTTACAACAGTATAATTAAATATTATACATGAAAAGTAGGAATATGTAATATTTGTAATGTTTCAGAAAGTGTTTTATGAAGTTAATTTTTTAAAATTAATTAATTAATGACATGATTTTTTTTTTAAAACATATAAAAAGACTTCTTTGCTGTTAGGATTCAGCTCTGATGTTCTAATAAATAGCAGAACAAAACCGCTTAACTATCTACAGTGTTGGGATATTCATCTTTATTTCATCAGAAACTACCTTATAAGGAAGATCAATAGCCCGAATTAAACCCTGAGCCAGAACCAGTAAACTATTCCTATCTACAGAAAGTCAAGTAGGAGTAAACATATGCCTAGTTTTCTGCTTCTTGACAGGAAAATGAGGCCAACCATGTTATTAATAGTGAAAGCAGCTTCTCAAGGGAGGGGTAAAGAATTCTGACAACAGGGAAGGCTCCCCTATTCCCCCTCCCAGGACTGATGACAGTGATTCTCCCCTTCCCACCGAGGGGACCCAAACAGTCACAGAGAAAGTACAGTTTTGTACCTACCATAAATGTAGATGTCAGATAGGTATGCATCTGCAGTCATAACATATGGGTTGTCCTGCCTCAGGCAGCCCTTCGGTCGGCCGGATTCCAAAGTCTGGGTCTGGCCTCGGCTGATGTCGCACTTTCCCCCATAGCTTCTGGCGTATAAAGGCATCAGCCGACGCCATTTTCCTCAGTGTTTAAAATATATACATATATACAAACAAACAAATACACCATAACAGATTCCCCCAGCTAGCTGAAAGAGGGGTAAGCACCCTAGGAATACCACAGAGGGGAAGGAGGGTGGGTAATCCTGACTGCAGATGCATACCTATCGGACATCTACATTTATGGTAGGTACAAAACTGTACTATGTCCTTCAAGGATGCATCTGCAGTCATAACATATGGGTAGAATACCATAGCCAAACTGGGGGAGGAGGTACTAAGATAAGGATGGTGTAGTTAAGATCCGCTGTAAAACTGCAGTTGCAAAGCCTGCTCGGGATCTGGAGTATAAAGGTAGATTATAATGCTTGGCAAATGTATGCACGGAGCTCAAAGTAGCAGCTTCTAAAATGTCCTTGGTAGCCACCCCTCGTAGGAAAGCTGTAGTGGTGGCTGTGGCCCTTGTGGAATGAGGCCTGATATGTTCAGGAGCTGTCTTTCCATGAAAAGAGTAGCAAAAGCGAATGCAATTTCCTATCCATTTTGAAATTGTCTGCTTGGAAATTGCTTTTCCCTGCACCCCAGTTGCATAGGCTACAAAAAGTTGGTCAGTTTTTCTGCTGGTTTTAGTTCTGTCCAGATAGTAGCGTAGTTGTCTGTGTATATCCAAGGTGTGCAAGAGTTTCTCTCCTTTGTTCTGTGGGTTAGGGAAGAACGTAGGCAAATGAATGGCTTGGTTCAAGGATACCCTGGATACCACCTTTGGCATGAAAGTTGGATTGGTTCTCAGAGACACTCTATCCTGGTGAAAAAAAAGGAAAGGCTGCACTGCCATTAATGCCTGTAGCTCGGATACTCTTCTTGCTGAAGTGATTGCCAGAAGGAAAGCAGTTTTCCAAGATAAAAACTGTAAGTCTGCTGATGCTGCTGGTTCAAAAGGAGGTAGTGTCAATTTTTCCAGCACAAAATTGAGATCCCATGCAGGTAGAGGGGGTCTCCTTGGAGGTTTAACATTTTTGATCCCTCTCAGAAATTGTCTGAGTAGAGGGTGAGATAAGATAGAAGAATATTGTATTCTGCTGAAATTGCTGAAGCATGAATCTTAATGGAAGAGTAAGACAGGCCATTGTGGAACAATTCTGCTAAGTATTCTAGGATGTGTGATAGGTTTGCCACTGTAACATCTGTGCCCTTTGATGTGCTCCAAATGAGGAATCTCTTCCATTTAGCTGAGTATGCCTTCCTTGTGGAGGGTCTGCGAGCCTCCAGGATAATGTCCTTGACCCTCTGAGATAAGACAGTTTGGTTTTAAGCAATTTTCCAGGCAGTTAGCTGCAGAGTTTTCATGTTTGGATGCAGGGTCTTGAAATTGTTCTGCGTTATAAGAAGAGGCCATAGGGGTAGAGGCCATGAGTTCGCCTGAGACATGTTTTTCAGTAGCGGATACCAGTGTTGTCTTGGCCAGTCCGGAGCTATTAGTATCACCTTTGGCTGTTCTTCCCTGATCTTCAGAAGAACCTTGTACATCAATGGGAGAGGTGGGAATGCATACACTATTAGGGCATTCCAGCTGAAAGAGAGAGAGTCCACCCTCCAGGCTTGTGGGTGGTATGTCCTTGAACAGAATTTCTTCAGTTGGTGGTTGAGGGGGGAGGCGAACAGATCTATCTCTGGCAATCCCCATTTCTTTGTTATGAGTTTGAAGATGTCTGGATGCAGCATCCATTCGTGAGCATCCGTGGTAGTCCTGCTTAAGCTGTCTGCTAGTGAATTTTCTTTTCCTGGTACAAATATGGCCTGCAGTTGGATATTGAGATTCAGGCCTAGGTTCCACAGATCCATTGCCATCCGGCATAGAGGGTAGGAATGCGTGCCTCCCTGTTTGTTTATGTACCACATGACCGTGGTGTTGTCTGTCCTTATCAGCAGATGTCCTTGCTGGAGGAATGGTTTGAATGCCTCGATTGCATGCTTCACTGCCAGCATCTCCTTTTGGTTTATGTGCAAGTTTAGCTGTCCTTGAGACCATAGGCCTTTGATACATTTGTCCTCCATGTGTGCTCCCCATCCTAGGTCGGAGGCGTCCGTGGTGATGGTTTGCCTTGGTTTTGGTTTCTTGAAAGTCAACCCTCTGTTGGACTGGCAGGCCTGAGCCCACCACAGGAATTCCTTTTGAAGGCATGGAATGATTGGTATCATGGTTTCTAGACTGTGTCTGTGTTGAGACCATACATTCCTCAGGTACCATTGTAATTTTCTCATATGCAGCCTGGCATGTGGGATCAAGATTATGCAGGATGCCATGAAACCCAGGGCCTGCAGGACTTTCCTTGCAGTAAGCTGAGTTTGTCTTGTGAAAGTCATGAAATAATCTGGAAGTTGTTTTTGTTTTTCTTCTGTGAGAAAAGCCATCTGAGTTATTGTGTCCAGATCTGCACCCAAAAAGGTTATCCTTTGGGATGGCACTAGTCTTGACTTTTGGATGTTGACTGTGTATCCCAAGGCCTGTAGCAGGTGTATGACATAGGCCAAATCCTTTATCAATTTTGTCTTGTTGTCCGCTTGTATTAGGCAGTTGTCCAGGTATGGGTAGATTTGAATTCCCTGAAGTCTGCAATGTGCAATTACTGATGCCAGGCATTTCGTGAATACTCTGGGCGCAGTAGATAAGCCAAACGGTAATGCTGAGAATTGATAATGCTCTGATCCTGCAAGAAATCTGAGGTGTCTTCTGCAATCTGGTCGGATAGGGACGTGCAGGCATGCCTCCTTGAGATCTAGAGTCACCAGCCAAGACTCCTTGCCCAACATGGGAAGAAGTTGCTGTAGGGTCAGCATTTTGAATTTTGGTACAATGAGATATGTGTTCAGTGCGGACAAGTCGAGAATAGGCCTCCATTGGTTTTCTTTTCTTGATACAAGGAATAGTCTGGATTAAAATCCTTGGCCTTGTTCCATAGATGGTACCCTTTCTATCGCTTTCATCTGAAGTAAATTTTTGATTTGTCTTAAAGCCTCTGGCTTCTGATTTGGTGGTAGGTTTGGCATTCCGCTCCTTTTTGGTAAAGTGTGAAAGTGAAACCTGTATCCTTTGTCTATTGTTTGTAATGTCCATGTGTCCTTTGTAATGCAATGCCAGTTTTTTGAGAATAAAGCCAGCTTTCCGCCCAAGGGAGCTTCCAGTTGTTCCCTGGTAGGCGGAATCAGAGTCAAGTCATTGTGTCTGTCCTGTGCTAGTGGTTGTAGTTGCAGCTGTGGCAGTACTCCTCTGGTTGGCAGGCTGCCACTGACGGCCCCTATAGGCACCCTTTGATTGACCTCTGCCTCGAGGGCGTCTATTCCTGCCTCTCTGTGCTCTGGAGATGTCTGGAAAGAACCAATTCTTGGAAGGCCAGTTTCTGCTGAACCTCGGAGGTTGGACCTGCAGAAATTCCTTTACTGTTTGCACAGATTTTGCTTTTTCTTCCACCTTCTTTAGAATCTCCTGTGCAGGGGAGCCAAATAAACTTTGTTTCTCCATTGGAGCATCTAGGAGCTTAGCCTTGACATGGTCTGGCAGGGATTGCTCTTTTAGCCAGGCATGCCTACGAATTACTGCCCCAGTCATAGCTGATCTAAATGAAGCCTCCAGTGCATCATAGCCACATCTTAAGAAATGATTACTGATCTGCTGAGAGTTGTGTACTAAATCCTGAAGGGATTTACGGTCTAAAGGTTCAGGAGAAGAAAGCTTCTTATTCAGCTGATCTAACAAATATTCTTGGTACTGTATCATATGGAATTGACAGTTTAAAGCCCTGGCAGAAAGAGTAGCAGATGTATAAACCTTTTTACCCCATCTCTCTAATGCTCTAGACTCTCTTTCAGAGGGTAGGGGATTTTTGGCAGTGGCAGCTGCAACACCTTTTGGGCCCTGTGAAATAGTTTCTGGATCTGCAGCATGGGCTTTATACAGGTGGAAGTGTGAATCCGGGACCCTGTAATATCTGTCAGGTTTGGCAGGGGCCGGAGGAAGAGAATCAGGTGCAGAACTAACATCATTATACACATCATCAATTACAGTTAGCACTGGTGGTATGGCTAAGGGCCTATGCTGGGGCAAATGTAAAAAAGTCCTTAGCCTTTTTCTAGAATCTGAAAAATCCTGACCCTGCCATTGAAAGTGTTCCCTCATAGAGTGCAAGGTCTCCCCAAAGGAAAATTCTTCAGGAGGGGAAGCAGAAGGGATAGAATCTTCAGCATCTGAATCCTCGTAGGAGAATAGGCCCCTTCCTGATGGTCTGACAAATCAGATCCATCCGTGGAGTAATCAGAGGAGACAGGTTCAAAGGGTTCAGTCCTAGGCCTTTTGTCTGGTGGAGGTTGGGAGGCCCTGTCTGGGTGAGGTTGGGAACCCTTAATCAAGGATATAAGGTCCTCAGCAAGACCGAGCATCTGAGAGCTTGAGGAAGGCCTCTGAGAAGTAGATTTTGCAGGTAAAGCTTTTGAAAGTTTGGCAGCTTTAGCCCTGGAGAAGGCCTTAATAGACATAGAAGCTGGGGGCCTAGCTGCCCCACGTGCAGGTGTAGAAATGTCCAATGGAATGGTGTCGGACAAATCTTGAGCACTAGCTTCGGTAGGGATTTCTGAAGCAGACTCAGCCGGGGCCTCTCTGGCCTCGGTTGCCGGAGGTAAGGTTTCTGTCGTAGGAAGAACCGAGGGCTCGGTTTCAGCCGAAACAGAGACACTCGCGGTAGGCCTAGCCGTGGTTTCAGTCGAAACCGCGGACCGCGAGTGTCGGTCCTTTTCCCTGCGTTTTTTGGCCAAATGCGTAGTCGGAGTCTCAGATGGCATTTTATATGCAAAAGCGGATACGAAAAATTCTTCTGCAAACTCCGACCGACGTCTAAGGGTCCGTTGGTTTGAAGGAGGCACAGGCTAAACAAGCTGATACGTCGTGGTCTGGGCCTAAGCAGGGAAGGCAGTAAGAATGGAAATCCTTATGAGGTATTTGTTTCCCACAAGTTAAACAATTATTTACTTTGTCTGACATCGGCTGAGGCAAGAAAGAGTCCCCAACTGGGTACTTAGCTTTTTTCGAAGTATTCGGTAGCTGAAATCTCTGGATCTGACCGACCGGCACTTGCGAACAGCTTCTGCTTCAGGCACCGCGCGGCAAGAAAGACTGAGGAAAATGGCGTCAGCTGATGCCTTTATACCCCAGAAGCTATGACGTCGGGGAAAGTGCGACATCAGCCGAGGCCAGACCCAGACTTTGGAATCCGGCCGACCGAAGGGCTGCCTGAGGCAGGACAACCCATATGTTATGACTGCAGTTGCATCCTTGAAGGACATCTGTTACATCGCTAACACCCCTGGTTAACAGTGGTTGTAGGTCCTACACTGGAGGCATCACAGATAAAAGAGGAGTAGTGTGAGATGCAACGAATGGCCATAGCAGAGTCACCCACATACGA
The DNA here is from genome assembly GCF_019279795.1 of Protopterus annectens. Classification (NCBI taxonomy): domain Eukaryota; kingdom Metazoa; phylum Chordata; order Ceratodontiformes; family Protopteridae; genus Protopterus; species Protopterus annectens. The sequence continues at coordinate 203,572,268 of NC_056737.1, read as the reverse complement.
CTGACACAAATTGATAGCATGTTGTGGTAGCAAAGGCTATTTGCTTAACTTTTTCTTTTTATGGCTGGAAAAATGACTGACAGTGGGACCAGTAGTTCTTTCCATGGTCAAGTGAAAATGGTGCTTCTTTCCTGGGGAAGGCAAGCAGCAAATGCTGGTAAAAACTACCAGTATTTAATGTTAATTTTTTTACCAGGAAAACACAGTAAAAAGTACTTACCCCAAAAAAGTAAAGCAAACACATTTTATCCACAGCTTTGGCTTCTGTAGCTAATCTAAGTTTATGGGATGCCTTTTTTTTATGTCCATGTTTAGTTGCTTATCTAGCTGTTTGATATTATCCTTAATCTGTTGGTCTTTTGTTCTACTGTACAGATAAAGTTTCTTCCTTTTATTACATATGTTAAATGACTGTGGAACCACCATACTGGTTGGCTTTTAAGCCCCCCCCCTTTTTGATTTATTTGGGAATAGCGAGGTAACAACTGTCCAGGTAAGAGCAGAACTTGCCTGCATAACTATCTGCAGTAATAACATATGGATGATACCATTATACTCAAATCTGAAGACGTCATCAAAGACCTGCAGGAAATGCCTATGTTTGAATTCCTTGAATTCTATTATATTTGCTTCTTATGGCAAGGAGATTTTGATGGAGTTGCTTATTATTGTATGACTTGAACAGTGAGAGGGAAACACTAGAAATAGTATATACAGATGCTATGTTTCTTAAGACCAGATCAAGTAAATTGGTCCTCTAGTATGTTTAACAGTCTGATGCAGCGAGTTCTTGATTATATAATTTTTAAGAATTGCTGTTCACATCCTACACTGGTGGTATAGGTCTCCTAGTTTATCACGGAGTAGTTAAAATCACCAAGGATAACAGCATTCTTATTTAAAGTGAGTTCATCAAGAATATTTCAGAATCTTATAGAATTTTCTTGGGAAAGAAGATGGGTCCTGTAGCAAGCTATGATCTGGTAGCGGATTCCTGTTTATGGTGATTTAAATCTCTATAAGCTCAGCTTATGGGTCTCTAGGTATCTGATATGATGTAATGTGAACATGATGTAATGTGATATCTAACAATATGGATAAACCACTAGAAATGGCAACAAACAAGAAACGGAGTAAAACACAGATACTGTGGACACGAGCACCACACACCCAAACGAATAACGAACTTCTGTAAATAAAACTGTTTATTCCAAATAATACTGTTAAGCGCTTTCCTACAAATGTGTGTTTACAATTTGCATGCTTATAGATTCATGTAAGCACTTATTTAAGATAAGCATTTTATAAGAGCTTTTATTTAGCATTTTAACTTTAACAAATAATACATATCTTTTTTATGTCATACATATATAAATGATTTTTATGCTTTATTTAATGTGTGCTAAGTGATCTGGGTTCGGACCATTACATGGTTTTCATGCATAGATTTTAGATTAACGATCACATATGAGCTGTTATATTAGTGTATTAACTTCTCAAAGTCATGTATAATATTATGCAGAAATGACTTTTTGATGTTCTATTTAATTTATATGTTTTTACGTGATCTGGGTCTCGGACCATTACAGGTTTATGTACAGGTTTTATGCACTGTCATTTTAAAAATTTTTAATTAGTTGCGGCGCTTGGATTTAGATGCCAACACATTGATTTAAATGTAGCTGTTGTCTTGTTTCAAATTGTCTGAAGAAGTCCCACAACTTGGTGGGGCAATAAGAACTTAACAGTATTATTTGGAATAAACAGTTTATTTACAGAAGTTCATTGTTCGTTTGGGTGTGAGGTGCTCGTGTCCACAATATGGATAAACCACCACAGTTTCTATCAGATCTAAATGAGTAGCAAGCACAAAACTCAGTTACTATGGAGTGCTGTACGGGCTCAAACCAGATTTCTGTAACACACATGGTTGCGATTCAAATGAGGGATAGCCTCAAGGTCTGACAGATTGGTCTGTTCTGGAATTTAGGTTGGGAGGTCTACTAGCTTGACCCTGCCTAAAAAGGCACAACGGGGCGGCAGTAAAAGCTTTTACAAGTACTAGCAGTGGGGCAAACTGTTCTTGCCAAAGCAAGTATAGTTGTCAAGCATCTCATTCCAGGGTTTGATTTAAGCTAGACCTTGCTCATACTAGACTGTTGAGGTTTGAACATGGATTTTTAACTGCCTCAGCATCTAAATGTTAATGGCACTAACAGGATGTATTTGGTTGCAAAGGTGTAGCTTTGAATTTGATTGCTTCTCACAGACAGTGATGTGTTAAGCAAAAGATCATTAGCTGCAGGAATCGGGCAATTTTCCACTGCCTGAGTATACTAAGTAGCAACAGAGGGAGGGCTAGCTGACTGACCTTCCATTTCAAACCAAGGGTGTGAGAGGATGTTAAGGAAGGATAGTAGCATTTTAGCTTCTGTATTAAAGTATCACTTCAAAGAAAAAAAATGTAGATTAAATTAGGTGTGGCCAAGATAACAGTATGTACTAAATATTCATGTCTAGACTGGCGATGAGGTCAGTTTAGCAGATATTATAGAAGAATATGAGAAGATAATAGGGTGTTGGCAACTGGTTAAAATGCTGATAAGTAAAATAAGAAATGTAGATAAAATTTGTTTAAAGCACCAAAAAATGGTATGCATTATATATTCTGACCTAGATTAGCTATGACGTCATCTTAGAAGCGCACGGTTGTACCACTGCAATTTGTACAGTTCTAACTAAAAAGTGAGACTAACTACAGATCCCAAGAAAGAAAGTGTCTGCATATCTAGAACAGCTAAAATAACAAGATAAAGTGAAAGAGACAATAAAAAAGTAGCTGGAACTCCAGCCAACAATGTCCACTCCTTAGAAACAGCAGCAAATTATCCTCTGCCACAGAATAATCTCCACTGCCCTCAGTGAGTTGAGACCCTGACAAGAAAACCAACTGAAAAATTCAATTTAATGCAAAACTGGGGGAAAAATGTGGAATAGCACAAACAGAACATTTAGTTTAACAAACTAGAAATGCTGTTTAACACAATGACAGCTACGCAACAGTTGTTAAATTTAAGTCTGATATACGAGAAGTGCTTTTTTTGAGGTCTGAATTTAAATACTGTCCATTTTGAGCTTAAAAACTGTACCTACTATCATGAAATGCAAAATTCCTTACAGGTGAACACTAAAACCAAACAGTATAAAAATATTTTAAGAAGTGTAGGCTGCAAACAGTGATGTTACAAGAGACATTTGGGTGGAAAATCAGCAGATTATCCAGTGACAGAGGAACATGGAAGCAATAATGAAAGCAAAAAAGGGCTCCAACAGTGATAGAAAATTGGGAGGAAAAAAGACAATGGCAGAATTGTGGTCGCAAGGGGTTACTGTCAGGGGAGGATTATGTTGGTACATACTTATATTACACCTAAAAACTACAATTATGGATCTCAGTAGAATTTTTGGAGAGAAGCTTTCGACAGAACGTTAAGGGTGGGGATCGGAATCTGATTTGCAACAATGAGGATATATTGGGGGACCTAAAAAGGAAAATATAAACAAAGAGTATATCTGAGAAGTATACAAGCATAATTGTTGAGGAATATGTGATGATCTCAGTGTCATGAGCTCAGATATAATGTGTACATTATTTCCCAACATACAATTGTACTAGACTACCCGCAGTGGTGGGTGCTGCGGTAGTGTTGTCGCCTCACAGTAAGACGCTGTCCGGTTCGATTCTCAGAGTGTCTTCTGCGTGGTGACATGCGTGAATGGGCGTACCTTCGTTGAAGGATGTGCGGCAGGGCTGGTAACTCGGCACGTAAAAATCAACTACCAATCATTAGCGGACCGGAGTTCCGCTGTGGCGACCCCTAACCAGGAAAAGCCAAAAGACACAACAATTATTGTACTAGACTACACCGAAATTACATTTCACATCATCATGTACATTTAACTGACATGTTTGAGAACATCCATCAAATATAACATATGTGCCAATGAAAGACTACGAGAATGACACATAGTAATGATGTAAACAATGAGTCACTGGTGCTCTTCTGCCTACCTGTTAAAGAGAGAGGAATTTTAAGGAATGGATAGTGGATGTTGTTTGAGAGTTAAGGAAGATGGCGATTGCTTGGGAACGGACAACTAGTAACTGGGATCAAATTAAAACCGAGTTCAACAACAGAAGAATAAGAAACGAAAAAAAAATATATATATATATATATATATATATTTATACATACACACACATATATACACACACACACACACACACACACACACACACACACACACACACACACACACGTACACATATGGCAAAGAATAAGAATGTTTAGAGAAAAGCCAAAGTTAAAGTACGACTGAGAAAGGGAACCTCTCAGAAAAAGAAGTGGAGCAAATGCACAGTGCTGAAAGGAATTAAGGAAATATTTGAAAAATATACACAAGTTTAGAAATGTTGTTTAGCAACTACCTTTGATAGATTTATTGCCGAAAAACTTTTAGCATAATGACAATCTATAAATATAAAGAGTTAAAGCCTTAATTAGGAGCCTTTGATAAGAAAATAACCAGAAATGCTATGTATGTATTGGAGAAATCTTGGAAATTTAATAAATCTTTTTTTAGAAAGCATGAGAATGGGGTAACCAAGACAAAGCACAAACAGAAATGTTGTTGTAACAGTTAAGTCATTAAAAGGTTAGAGATACAAGAGACTCAATTAATATGCAAAACAAGAAAAGATTAAATAAAAAACAGTGATGTGTAAAATCAATCAACTTGTTAGTCTCCAGGAACAGATACCATTCCTTTGGAAAACTGGAAGCTAGGAAGGAAGTGATAAGAATCTGGAAGGCTTTGTTAAACAGTATTTTAAAGGGCGAGTACCAGTGTCTTGGTAAAAAGTTGTGCTGGCTATATTAGCTAAAGAGGTTTAGAGACCCCTCATATCTGGCTTCATACATGTCCTTTCTGATTTTAAATCATGACTATAAAGTGTACATGTCTACATTAGCTTCAGAATGGCAAAGATGTTACTAAAACTGATGGACCAATGTGGTTTTGTGAAGGGAAACAAACAATTACGATCCAGAGGGAAGCAAAGGGTTAGACATCGCTGCTATTGCTATTGAATCTTAAATGTATATAAATCGTTCAATAGGGTCAACTGGAATTTTACGAGTATGCCAATGGTAGCATCTATGCTCAATGATAAAAATAACAGGAGGCTATATGGAAGCCTTGGATATCAAAATTAAGGTGACAATGTTGCCTTCTGACTGCTGTTTGAACAGTAGAATCAAGCAAGGATGTCCTAGTTTCCCTATGTTATTGGCTTTACATTTAGAACCAACAGCAATGAAAACATGGGATTCACAAATTCAAGGATACAACTGGTATGATAAATCAAAAAAATTTAGCTTTATATGCAAATATTATTTCATATAACATTTGCAAAGGGTCTCAGAACTTTTCTAGACACAAAATAAGTGATGGCAAACTATGTAATCACACATAAATTGGCTCAGCAATACTCATTACTAATGGGACACAAGATGAAGCATTTTGGTGAATGGATTAAAAAGGATTTGGTTAAAGCAGCTAAGGATATGTAGGAAAAGTGGTTTGAGAATGACCTGTCCATACTCTTTCATGAAGGAAAAGGGCTGAAGCCACCCTTGCAGTACACATACACCTGAGCGATGACCAAAGCAATAATATAATTAGGGTTACAATAAATTGTATGGAAACTGTCAAGGAGCCTTTATGTACCCTCCATGATCCTTAATCCATACAAGTCTTCCAACTTTTCAGAGCCTTATCTACAATTAAAGACTGGAAACAGAAGAGATGGCAAATGTATTTAAACATGCTTGTATTCACAATATAGAGTGTACTAGCATGCAAACATCAATTTAACATGCTTCTTGTGCTGTGGCATGAGGACAGATTGTGAGAAGTGTTTTTAAATAAAAGTGTTGTACCAATGTAGAACATTCAGTGCCAATTAACAAGTAAAATGCCATAAAACACATTTAAATGAAAAACTACAGCAAAAAACACTGGTTTAGCTTCTCAGCTGAACATATTTAAACATTTATGCTAATTTTTACTAACTGCTCTGGTGAGTCAGCCTCCAGCACTGCATCGTTTCACATCATTACTCTTAATGCTGCTGGTGATGATAAAGTCCTAACTTATTTCAGGAGAAAATACTCTTGCTCCTTTTAGAAGCCTCTGACCTCTTATCTGGTGATTAGGCAGAAATATGTTGTGGGCTCAAGAAGGTAGGTTGCCTGAATGCTCAGAAGGTTAACCATCACTTATTCTGAATCACATGCTGACTGTTTAAAAAGAGGGTAACATACCTGGCAGTTTGTTTTGCTTGAAATCTCTCATAGCAACAAATGTTATCCTCACTTTAAGGATGATGTTGGGAATGTCTCCTGAGAAGTCCAGGTTTCATATACTACTTAAGAAATCTGAGCTCTAAATCTGTGCAATCCGTTGTCAGAACCTGTCAAGGAAAGCAGGGGAGAACCATACACCCATTCAGAATGCAACTCTCCCAAAAATAAACCTTTTAATGCAGCATGGAGAAGAAATACTAAACTGGGGATCTGGGTGCAATTATGACATTTAGTTTCAATCATACAGGGCATTAACATCATACAGGGCATTAACACTGGCAAGTATTCTGAAGGCAAACAGGATGGTAGGCCAGTTGGAAAGGTACAACAACTGAGAAGACATTCCTCCAGTCTATAAAGCATCAGTGAAACTCTGTATGAAACATGGTTTGCTGTTAAGCAAGCAGTGCTGTTATTCTGAAATGAGGTATAAACTTGGAGAGGGGAAACAAAACAAAACACTGGGTATAATGCCTGTGTGCTGAGTCTGCATGTTCTCCATGTCGGGTTTCTTCCACCTCACAAAAAAACATGCTGGGTGTTTTCACCTCAGGCTTGCCTAAAAAGTGGAGGGAGTTATAGGCGACAGCACAGAAACATATATGCTTTTATGCAATTATCAATCCAACATTACATAAAATTGCTCAGTTCCTTGCCTTTGCTTAAACTTCTCTCCTCCTCCCAAACATTATTCTACTTGTATTGTTCCTACAATTTCCAATTTTTTTTGTATGTAGTTTGTTTCTACTCTTTTCGGTACAGAAATATTGAGTGAGCAAATGAGTGTAACTAATGAAATTATTTTTTTGAACTGGGATACGAGATCTGAACTACCTAGATAAGGCCTTCTGGTGGCTGCCAAAAAAGCAACTGCTAGAAAATGGAAATCAAAGTGTAAATCAACTGTTTCTGTAGAAGTGAATATTGTAACAGAGATAAAAGAGTTGATGATGGGATCTTTAGACAAGAGTAAAAACAACCTACATACAAAAAAATGGAAATTGTGGGAATACAAGCAGAATAATGTTTTGGAAGGAGAGAAGAAGTATAAACGAAGGCAGGAACTGAGCAATTTATGTCATGTTGGATCGATAACTGTATAAAAGCATGCATGTGATGCATAATGTTTGCAATTGTGAACATGTTAACATGGTTTGTTTTCTTTTATATAAACGTATGTTTGCCTCTGTCAAGTGATAATTCAAAAAAGTGTTTAAAAAAATTAACTAGCTGAGGACTCAACTCACCAAGCTGAACTAATGTGGATTAAATCCGCCAAATAAAGTTTAAAGCAAATACCCCACCTATCCTTGTGAAATTAAACTTACATCTCCACAGTCACAGAAACATGAAGGGAGCAATCTTCCAAAACTAGAAAATCATTGCCAGCGCACTAACTGCACTGCACAGACAATGACTTGAGACAAAGACAGTGACACAAAACAGTGATCATTGGATTCAGCATCAGGAAGATGAACCCTGTTAAAGGAGTTCTTCTAGCATTGGGACTAAGGGAAGTTTAGGTAAACCATCCTGGATTATGACAAAAGAGGTGGCTATTTTCTTGTTATAAATACAAATGAGTCGAAAGACAGATGCAGCTCTTCATGAAATTTCATCTAACAAAAATCACCAAATTTTCTCTGCAAGTCAAGCTTCACCACCCCCACGCCCAGCCTCACCTTCCCCCACCATGACAATCATCTACTCCAACACTGCACCACCTCAGACAGCAGATTATGTATATTCAGTAAAATAGGTCAATCTCCATGTCTCAACAGAACATTGAAGCTTGAGTCAGAGAGAAAATTTAGTTTTTTTTTTGTTAGATGAAATTTCATGAAGAGCTGCATCTGTCTTTTGCGTCATCTGTATTTATAAAAAAAATAACCCCCTCTTTTGTCATAACCCAGGATGGTTTCTCTAGACTTCCCTTAGTCAGAGCACTAGAAGAACTCCTTTGACTTCCTAATGCTGAACCCAATGATAACTATTCTGTTTCTGACCACCCTCCACAGCATTAAATACATTGTTGAGCTTTGTGACTATCCCACATGAGAGCAAAGTTTATCATTTATTAACAGTGCCTCATAATGGATCCTAAAGTATATAGAAAAGGAAATAGACATCCAATTTATGCAGTTGACATTTACATCAACACCATGTCTGTGGCTGGCTGTTTCACTTGTTTTTTCTAGGCAACAGTACTAAATACACACATCTGCAAGGTAAATATATTGTAGTGAATATCATACACTGAAAAATCTGACAAACATTTTATTGTATAAACTTGCAATGTCACACTTACCACTGGATACTGCGTAGACAGCTTCAATCCCAGACTGTGCAACTGTAAATAAACAAATGCATAAATTTAACGAGACAATCCACAGTTAATTCATCTACATTTGTTTCTTCTTAATTCTGAAATGCAAAACAAATCTGTATTATGACACACATACGAGATAAATAGAAAAAAATAAAATAATTACATCCTTATAATGTACACATTCACGCACTCCAAGCTAAGCAAATTACCATATGATAATGAAACATCTTTCACTCTCAACCCAATCTCAATCTTGTACTTAAAGTCTCTCCTTCTAAAACTTAAACCTTGCTCTCCCTCTGCTAACAATCTACCCCCCACTTCCTCAAACTAGCAGCTAACACTATTGCCTACCCAGTCTCAATACTTATTAATAGATCTATTAAAGAAGCTACTGTGTCCAGCATCTGGAAGTCTTACTACACGACTCCCCTTCACAAAGGTGGTAACTTCACTAATCCCTCCAATTACAGACCCATTGCTATACTATCCCCACTATCCAAAATCCTTGAAAAATGCATACATAACCAGATACGGAATTTCCTCATTCACAATAACCTCCAGACTCCTACCCAACATGGATTTCGACCAAACCACAACACTTCTATAAGCCTTTCTACCCTTTACTCACACTACTTCTGAAGCTAGAGATAACAAACTGGTCTCATTTCTGTTTTAGACCTTTTGAAAGCATTTGACACGGTATTGCACTCCAAGCTACTAAATAAACTAGCTAACTTAAATCCTTCCACCTCAACTCTTTGTTGGTTCACCAGCTATCTCAGACAGACTACAATCTGTCAAAAGGCAGTTTTCTTGTTCTACTTTTCTACCCATATACACTGGCATACTACAGAGCTCTATCCGGAGACCCCTTCGTTTTAACAACTTTACCAATGACCTCCATTCTTCCACTACCTACTCAACCCTCATACAATACACAGACGACTCTACTCTTATCACATCTTCAAACCAAATTTCACAACTTCAGACACTTACACACAGCAATCTTTCCTTTCAGTTGAAAGCTGGCTAAATGAAAATCAGCTTACTTTGAACCCTAAAACAAACAAACAAAAAAAGCTCCTGCTCTTTCTCCCCAAGGTCAGTGATCACCTTAATTTCTCCTTCTCCATCTCTTCTCTACATAAAATCATCATTAACGTTGAAACTCACACAAAAATTACTAGGAATGACAACTAACTAAAATTTGACTTACACATCCAGCAATTGATTAAGAAAGCTAATCAAAATCTTGTTTTTATATCGCAACAAAACTTTTCTATGTTCCAATTCGAGACTCTCCCTGGCCCAAGCTATCTACTGCTTAGCCTCCTCTATGGAGCCCCAGTTCTTATTAATCTTAAATCTCGCTTGCTCTCCAAACTGGAACAAACTTACAATAAAATTGCAAAATTTGCAGCCATGTTACCTAATTCCACCCACCACTGTCTTGCTCTTATAATAAGCTACACTGGATTGAACTTCCCAATCTCAAATTCTCAACTCCATATAACCCACTTCCCTCTCAATAATCTTGTCACTTACTATACCCCTTCCCGTCCCTGAAGCAGTACAAGTTCCTTCTCCAAACTTATAAGTCCAAAATGAACATTTGCAATCTTTTATACAACTCTTTCATATTTTATATAACTCATGCATGAGCTCTCAGCTCCATTAGGCAGCCTATTCAACCAAAGTCGGAGCACTGGCTTCATCCCAGCCGAATGGAGGACAGCCACGGTCATCCCTCTACACAAAGGTGGATCATCCACTGACCCAGGCAATTACAGATCCATCAGCTTACCTAGCCTGATCTGCAAGGCCATGGAACGCATTATCATGGACCATATAAATAAGGACATTGGTAACCGCCAAAAGCTTGAACCCACACACTTTGGTTTTGTAAAAGGGAGATCATGCCTGTTAAACTTGGTTGACTTCTTCAAAACAGTCACCAAAGCCATGGACGAGGGAAAGACGGTGCACACCATCTACCCTGACCCAGCCAAAGCCTTCCACAATATACCCCACTCAGGCATAATAGATAAACTCTCCCAGCTAGTCATCAAACCCATATATTACCAGATGCATAGCTAACTGGCTCACTGATAGAACCCACTCAGTCAAAATAGGGGAAGCCACCTTTAATAGTAAACCCATAACGAGTGGTGTACCCCAAGGATCGGTCTTGGGGCCTGTACTGTTTGGGATATACTTTTCTGAGGTGCAAGCCAAATGCAGTTGTCTGTGGCTGACCAAGTTTGCAGATGTCTGCAAGCTGGCAGCTGTCTTAAATTCCCCTAGTGATGTGAACATCCTCCAAGATGGGCCTTACCCAAACTAATGACCATCGCCAGAAGCATGGCCTCAAACTGAATGCCAAGAAATGCATCAATATTCCCCCTTTGGGGAAACTGATATCCCCACTAATCACATTAATAACTATGTACTAAGCAGGCAATCAGTCATGGAGGACTTGGGCACCCAGGTTGACAGCAACCCGACTTTTGACCAGCACATTGTCTCCGTTGTACGGAAGACCTTCTACATATCTCACCTCATAAATAAGGGTATTTCATCTATGAACAGGGGGGTCATAACATGCCTGTACTCCTCCCTTATCAGACCCATTATCAAGTACAATGCCCCCTTCAGCACGTACCTTGCCAAGCACATGCAGTAGCTGGAGAGACCACAGAGGTTCCTGACCAGGAAAATCCAGGGTCTCAGGTTAAAAGCCTTGTCCCTCTACTCAGTCTCATACAGACTGCTCAGAGGTGACCGGTGTCTGGCATACAAAGCCATCTCAGACCTAGCCTGAATGGAGTTGCTGCATACCCGTAAATCAAACGTCACTCCCACAATCCACATGCAAGGACTTAATCTGGTCTGAGACATTAATAGAACTTGTTGGTGAGATAGATTTGTGTCCCAAAGACTCCCACATCTGTGGAATAAGACTCTCTCTCCATATCAAGTAGAGTACCTCTCCAGCCCTCTAAGAGGAACCTGGATGACTGGATGGGAAACAGAAAATGAACCCTTGAGACTCCACCTGTGTCCCTGCTGGACAGGGGAAACAGGTGCAGACTGTGGGAACATGGGCAAAATTCTTGGCTAGGCTTATAAAGGCCTCTAGGCCAATAACCTAGTATCATCTTATGAACCTATGAAACTATAAATTCTCCAAAACAAAATTCTGGAACAACCTCCCTGCCAATTTATGTTACATTACACACACTAACAACTTCAAAAAAGCTCTGAAAAACTTTCTCCGGAAAACTTGGTTATGCCCCTGCCATGACCCTACCCGATCCTGTTTCTATCACCTGTCTCTCCCACTTTTGAACAAGCAGGTTTTCTGACTCTGCTCTATTTAGATAATGCTACTGAGCTATATAATCGGTATGGAATGTACTATGCTTACATCATCACTATAATTACTTGTCTATTGTTATGTTTCTTTTTTTCATACTTTTACAAAATTGTGCTATCTTACTATGTATCTGTACTGTAAAATTGTTGTTACTTCTGTGAAACCTATTACTCTAAAACTGAAATTATCTTTCTTGGAGCTTTTCTCCTCAGGTCTCCACTGAAAATAGGCCCATGTTCAGTTGGACTAACCTGGTTAACAAATGTGAAATAAATAAAAATAATAAATAAAAATATTCACACTTGAAAAACATGATGAACTGCCAGAAGAGATTAATCTCTGTGCATGTGACATACACAAGTGTATACACATAAGTGACATGTAATTAAAAAGTACAGTATGGTTGTGTAAGCTGCATATACGATAACAATAGATATTTGAATTTTTCATTACTCCTGTAGACTTTTACTATTTGGGATGCATCCTGTCCAGACACATCTGGCCAGTATTCAAAAAGCTATCGCTCCCTCAGACACCTACACTCTGACTGACTTATGATTTTCCCTCCAAGGGTCTAGCCACAGTGTAAATAACTTTAGGACTTTCTTGCCCAAACAAAAAGTGCAAGCTCACTTGTCTTGACACCTCTCAAAAACATCAACATAACTTTTTTATCCCAACAACAAGTTACACAGTACACACTGGATGGAGGGTAGCTCCGGTTATTGCAGCAGTGAGGAATTTAAACATGTACTCTTATGGTAATTGTAACTTACACAACTGTATTTTATTCATTAATCGCACTGCTGAAGTAACCTTTGGCCACTTGGGCTGATTACTGAAGCTTACCCAACCCAGGAGGAGGAAGGATAACAATCTAGGAGTCCCTGGAAAGTGGCTCTAGGAAAGCCAGTCCTGGACATACAAAAGGAATCCATTTTGTAAAAGTATGCATACAGAACTATGTAGTTTCCATTGGAATACTTCTACATTATTCTCCTTTCCAATATGTCGTCAAGAAAAGAAGTCTCAATTAGAATGCAAAGTTAATCCTGTTTGGATATATTTTACCATGATGGGACTAACAAGAAAAGACATAGTAAGGAGCCACCAACTGGAAGTGACTAAACTGACAAAAGTCATCTTTTTCCAGTGCCATCCTAGGGATAGATTTCTTAAAAGAATTAATGATAATATGATGTAAGGGTACAACAGCATGACCAGGGTATACAGGTATTTACTAGACTAATGACAACAAAGGCCTTTTTAAGCCTAGCCATGCAACCCAAATCTCTGAAAAGTTCTTTTACCTTTGATAAGTGTAAGTAGGAGCTTGAGAGATTAAACATTTACAAGCAAAGGCCTGGGAGATGAATAATTTACTGTGCCCATTAGAGACACAGGTGCCAAACCAAGGATCGATTTCCTGTTCGCAGTCCAATTATCAAAGTTACACTTGAATTGGGTTAGGAAGAAACTTTGTTTCACATTGAAGTGTTGTCAGTTCCAGAGAAGGTAGTCTTCTTGGATATATACTTATCTCTCCAGCAGGTCCTATTTTTTATCACAAGCACGGTTTAAGTCTTTAGAATGAGCAATTCCAGTGCCGTTTGTTTTGGGGGTATGCAAGAGGTCCATCACGGTGGTGGTATGACAAAGCCCTCCATGCTAGGCATAGATCTTCCCTCAACAGGGATAGGGCCTTAAGGGAGTCTCCCTAGGACATGTTACTTAAACATTGCATTAGTTTAGCGAGGAACCTCTGCACACGTTCCAATTATTGGCTATGCCTGGTTAGTTACATACAGAATGGGGCATTGTACTCAATGATAGGTCTGAAGCATGCTGAATATAGTGGAACAAATGACTTCCTTGGAACTAGATGACATACCTTTGTTCATAAGTTGAACAACACAGAATGATCTCCTCACTCCTGTAAGCATGTGATAGTCAGAGACTAGATTGTCTGTGTGTGTCCTCAAGTCCTGGACTACTGGGTCAACTCTTACATAGAATTTATAAAATACAGAATTTACTCTCCCCTGCCATTTAACTTCTGAAACAAATTAGGAACACAGATGGCTAGATTCAAGGTACACTTAAAAGTAAGGGCATATATGGGGGACTTTTTTTCTACAGATAACTTGATAAGCCTAGAAAAGCACAAGGATTGACCCCACCATGAACAGTTATAACTCAGATACTCTCTTGCAGATGCCACAGAAATATACCAGTTAATCAACCAAAAAAACATCCAGAAACCCTGGTTCAAATATAGACATAAATAGCTTTCTCAGGAATAAAGTAAAGATTCCAATAAAAAAAAACTCTGTATAGCAGTTTGAGCCAGGCCTGAAATGACGAGGGGATACACAGGCAGACATGATGAAATGTCCGATAAATATCCCTTAACAAGGGATTGAGCAAGGTATAGGATAGTATCTCGCACAAATGTTTGAGAACCAGGAGGTAATTATCTGCCTTGGGTGAGACATTAACTGGAAATCTTCTCCACTGGCTAACAAAAGACTTCCTAGTAACAGGATTTCTTGCCTCCTTTAGTACCTACTGCACATCCTCATGAAAAAGCACCTAAAATGTATTAAAGTGAATCATCCATTTAGTCTGCTGAAGTTGTTTGAGAGTGGGGTGCATAAAACTCTTCCTCTTCTTTTGTGCGAGTCGATAAAATCCATGAGGAAGCTTGTGGCAATTACCCCTGGCCAATTCAATAAAAACGTTGCCTGAGAAAATACAGACTCACCAAAATAATTTCTGGGGAGTCCTCCTGAATCTTCAGAATGACTGTGGATATCGGTAGAAAGGGGAGAAATGAAAACAGGTACATTACTGACCACAGGAATGAAAATGCATCCGTTTTCCAAGCCTCCCTGAAAGGCAACCTGTTGCAGAATTTAGTTATCTGTCTTGAAAGGAGAACAACAATATATTTGAGGTGTTCCCCACACCTGGTTCCATTCTTGGAATACCCACTCATTTAATTTCCATTCATGAAGGCCTGTCTTGCTACTGCTCAGCTTATCTGCCATGATGTTTTGTTCCGACCGTATGTAAAATGCATTGAGAGTTATACAATGCCTCAGAGCTAACTGCTGATCCATCGTAGCCAGCCTACACAGGAAGCAAGACCTGGTGCCACCTCCCCCTGTTTACATACCACATCATTCACAGGTCTTGAGATTCTGTAACACAAACTACAGCAAACATCTTTGAATGTGTTTCATTTGGTCTGTCCCACAAGCCTCGCACCTTTATCGCCACAGAAAAAGCTCCAAGGAAAAAGTGAGGTGTCTACATCTTTCAAGAAACAGTAGCATTGGTGAATCCCAAAACTGAAATCTTAAAATTCCCAGGATGAGAAAAGTGGGTCCATGTTTTTAAACCACTGACATTTTCTTGTGTGGGATGGCAAAGAGGACTTAAGAGAATCACAGAAGCCATTAACCCTAAAATCTAAGAATACTCCTTGACTGAAGTCTGACTGACTGGAAAAGATCAGGAAAGTTTCTAGATGCAAATTCTCCTTTTTTTGTGTTAGGAATGACTTTGAAGACACTTGTCTAGAAAAGCAGTCTAATAGCACAATCCTGACACAGAGTCGAGAATGATTTTTGAACATTTACCTGGAAGCTCAGATTGGGAAGGAATGAAGAAAACCATGTTAAAAAACCCTGGCATCTAGCAAGAGACTCTGCATCTTTTAGGTCTAATGTTACCTTAAAACTCAGAAGAGGAATGACTGCTATAGTTTTGAAGAGATATGCTTGGGTACGTAACCAAATGTTTGATGAAGTAATGTCTGAAATTTTGATTTCTGCACTAGATAAGGAGATTTCATTTGCTTTTCTACTGCTCAGGTCCTCAGATAATTTGAAAGGGGAAAGTCAATCCAGGACATTTCTAAGATTTTTCAATCCCCATTATAAATCTCTCAAACTATTTTCCTTTAAAGAAAGGAAACAAGCAATCCCTGCTCATGCAAGGCAGGCAGAGAATAAAAATGAGATCACAGGAAGGGGAACAACAAGAAACATCGATCCTTTCCCAAAAAGGGAGAGTCTAATACTTCATAATGACTATGCCAACATTCTGTCCTTCGTATCATCCCCCTCCTACTCGTACCTCTATTAATCTGTCCCAGAGAGTCTCTCTATCTCTAGATTCCCCTTTGGCAACAGATTGTTTCAGACTCCGGGGTGCTAATACTGATCAGGCTATCTCATTTTTGTTCTCTGCTTGCCTTGCATGAGCAGGGATTGTTTCTTAAAAGGTAGTTTGAGAGATTCTAATGGGGGAGGTTGAAAAATCTACACCCTGGATTGACTTTCCTCTCTCAAATCATCTGAGGACCTGAGCAGTAGAAGAGTAAAATGAAATTTCCTTATCTAGTGCAGAATTCAAAATTTCAGATGTTATTTCATCAGCAAACGTTTGGTTATGTACCCAAGCATATATCTTCAAAACTTTAGGAGCAGCAATGGCCCTAGAGAGGTTATCTGTACAATCACATACACTTTCCCAAACATGTTTAGATTCTTAGAAAATGTTAGAAACAGAATTCAGAAAAGAGCTATCCTTAGAGGAGGAGTATTCCCTCTATCTTGTTTCATGCAGTTTAGCTTCCAAATATGTGCCTGGTAGCCGAGAATTCTATATGAAAATATGTTAAGAAAAAATTCTCTTATCAAATCTGTCCAATAACTTGACCGCTTTGTCCAATGGGGAGGGGTACATAGTAACTAATAATCTTTTTCCAGCTGTCAACAGGTAAATACTGCAGCTGGATCTGATCCAAGATGAGGAAATAAAATGTTCTTACTTTGAGGTACTTCATACAGTCTTATCAGCCTTTTTTGGGACTGGAGGTTGAAAGCCAGATTATTAAAAGCATTAAACTTATCCACTAAGGCAGATAAAATGGGAGAGATGGATGTAGAATGAGGAATATTACGGACTATTAACTTGCAACATTTCCTCAACTCATGGGAAGCATCCTCCTCTTCCCACAAAAAAATACTTCATTCATCCTGGGAACAGGCTTAGAGAAAGAAAATTCCTTCAAAGGAGGTTGAAAGGAGCAAGCTTCTCCTAAATAAAAGATATAAGCAGATGACTCTCCATGGAGACCAACCACTGTCTCTATGTCAGAATCCTGTGACAGATTTTCCTCAGGAATTTCTTTAGTGGCAGTGAGTGTTCTCGAGTAAGGATTTCTGAGCTCCAGGATTAACGGCCTATAATAATTGCATGGCTGAAGTTAGAAAATCATCTTCTAACAGGCACCATGTCTTCAGATGAACAATGTCGTTAACAGCGTGACTGAAGACCTATTAGAAAATGGCAGTTTTGCCCCATAACAGGTCTCTTACCCGTTTACTCCAAGAAGCATCTCCTGGAATGTCTCCCTGACCCAAAAACAGTGTGTGCTTCCATGCCATAAGTGTCTCTGGAATAGCTGAAGAAAACTGACTGATCTTGGACTGCACCAGAGGAACCAAGAGAAGAAAGTGATTGGTCCAAGAAACAACTGATGGCCACTAAAGGTTCACTCACCAACGGCCGAGGCACTGATTGAACATGCAGTGGCAGTAAGAGCTTTTTATTGTGTTGTTTCTTCTTAAGTACACAGGTAGAACAGTAAGCAGACTGGATTAAGTATCCATGCCTCAGCAGAGGACGTGGCCTGAAACCTAGCAAACAGTGCTGAAATAAGTCCATCAGAATTTGACACAGATTTATTCTAAAGCAGCACACACACACACACACACATCCCTACAGTCCTTTTTCGATAAATTCTAGAAAAAATAGCACAATCCATGTCAGAAATAAAGCAGATGTTTACAATGCAAGCTGACAACAAAGAAACAGTTGTCACAAAATGCACACAAGCACTAAATACAGTTAGTGTCTCCTGCCCGTTTAAAATGTTTTCTGACCCCCTCAAATATCAGAAAACTAAAAGTTTACATAAACAATACATTTTTACCACAAAACATTCCCTAAATCACAAAATAAGCCCTTAGCTAAAATTAATAGTCCCGGACAGCAAACTTACAATACTGTGAAAAAAAATACCTGGTTTCTTAAAGGGGAAATCTATTTTGGTCACAAAAAAAGAAGAAATATTTTTTTCAAAGAGCAACAATTCCTGTGTGGAAGTATATTCCTGTGGTGACATGCCAGACA
This sequence comes from Protopterus annectens, assembly GCF_019279795.1. Lineage (NCBI taxonomy): Eukaryota > Metazoa > Chordata > Ceratodontiformes > Protopteridae > Protopterus > Protopterus annectens. Next base: position 203,553,925 of record NC_056737.1, on the reverse strand, counting down.
GAAATTAAGTTTTATGGTTGGTAGTTGCTCCTGTAGCACTTTAGGGCAACTTCCTCTTGAGGTGGCGATAAAGTAGTTAATATTTCTTCATTCTGACCAATTACTTCTCACCTCTGGGTTTTCCAATCAGCAATCACAGTTGAAAAAGCATGTAAATCGGTCAGAGCTTTGTGAAGATGGCTGGTTGCTCTATCTCATGCAGGATACAACGCATATAGCCAAAAAGTGTACAGGCAGCAATAGATATGATAAACATCACTAATTATGATGGGAGGCATACAGCAAAATTCCCATCTATAGAAATGAAAAGGCATTGGTCTTCCAGGCCCTTCGGCAAGGAGTTTTGGACGAAATTCTTCCAACTGTCTGTTAATGGACACAAAAGAGATCCACTTGGAGAGCTGTCCAAAGGTCGATCACCACTTGAAAGATTCCCTACGTCTAACATCTATTCATGGCATCTGTCCTGAGCCAGTTCAGAGACTCTTCCACAGTATTCTGTTCTGATGGAATGCAAGCAATGCAAGTCTCGTCTGTGATGACTAAAATAAATCCTGAATTTGGTACATTTACCAACGCCATAATGTATTTGATGTTTATGCAATTCCTTTTGAAATGATGGTCTCAAACAACATATACTTTGAAGCACTTGGATGCAGCCCCCCCCCACCCCGGCAAACTCTGAAAGATCTGTGGCTACAGAATGGGAAGGAGAAGAGAGGGAACTTGAAGAACAGCATTCTAAAGCAGTTGCTCTTCCAACCACTGAAGTTCCTTCCTGACAAAGTTCAACACAGAAATTTGATAAGACAGAGGGTGCTGCTATTGTGTCTACATACATTTGGGTGCAGTTAGAAAAGAATAACCTTTTACAAAAAGTCAGTTTCTAGTTATCACAACAGCTTCTATGGCAGAAATGCCACTATTTATACGCATTACAGAAAGGTTACTTTGTGGCAAGGAATGAGGTTCATAGGTGTATACTAGGCTAACAACCTCTAGGGCCCTTAAAAGCCTAGCCATGCAACCCAAATGTAACCCACACATTTGATTTATATGTGATTTATAGAGGGTC
>NC_056737.1:203430350-203547850 GCF_019279795.1 Protopterus annectens | reverse complement strand
ATCACTGGTACAGGTCAGACAATTTCCAAACGTGTGACTTTTAAATGTTTTTGTAAAACATAGTTCAGTACTTAAAACGTGTTAGCATTGGGCTCCTGATTGAAATGTCAGCCATCCTAATGCTGAGTGCTAGGCATAAAATGCATTATTGTAGCAAATCTGAATCACAACTCTTCTCTTTTTTTTTTTTTGCAGAGGGACAAGCCCCCCCCGAACATACACACACACACATATATATATATATATATATATATATATATATATATATATACCCTGACATCATTTTATCTTTGAGAAATATTCAGAGAAAGAGATATATTAGACTTGGTATATATAAGTACTTTTTTTTGGCAATTCAGTCTCCATGCTTCAGAACTCGTTACATTGGGTCCCCACATTTCAAACAATTAAAAGCATTGCAGTGTAGCAACATTTTTATACATTTCTCAAATCATGCAATAACTCATGTTCCCTCATTTGTATAATCCACGTGGCTCATCTGTATGGGATTCCATGTTATTTACTAGTTAAGAGGATGCACTGCACACAGCACTACTTTGATCATTACACAGTCATTCTAGGACTTTCAACTACCCACATCCTGCGCATTTGACACTGCCCCATGTTTATTTGCACAGCACAATGCATTATGAATTGAGGCTTGCTGTGTGTAAACATTAATGCCCAAAATTAGTAACTTAATCTCAAAACATGGCCTTTTATTTAAAGACTCTATTCCAGCTTTAGTTTATGCACACTCATTTTTTTTCAGTATATCTGCACTCCTCAGCCATGTACATCACAAAACGGGCAAGTATACATTCATCTGCACTGCCAAAAACTGAGTCTCTTTTTGCTAGTAACTCCTGCTGATGGATACAATGTCTGAAAAAAATTCTTATTCGTGCTCTGCTTCTGTTACTTTCCATTTACAAGCTGGAACATAAGTAGAAAAGTACTGTTTTTTCCTACATGTCCACTAGACTTCAGGAAACCGTTTTTCCAACACAAGAACATCCCAACTCATAAACCAAATGCCATACCTATTCTACCACACAACTTACAAATGTCAGTATGATTTCATTTTTCTAACATTACTGCTACTTCAGTTTCACAAAATAATATAAAAGATACAATATATTCATTAACAGCAATTATACCATGACCCCCCATTAATATTCCAAAACATGCACGCTGATTGGTCAGCATGCACATTGTAAATCGACTTATACTAATGGAAAAAGGTCCGGTCGCCCGGAATTTTTCCATTAGTATAAGTCTTTTTTAAAACACTGTCTCGCAATGTTAAAGGAGTTCAACATAGCGAAACAGGTTTAAAAAAAGCAACGGAGATCTCTGTTGCTTTTTTTTAAAGCTGTCTCGCTATGTTAAATTCCTTTAACATAGAGAGACAGTGTGTAAAAAGCAACGGAGATCTTGCTTTCTCCGTTGCTTTTTTTTTTTAAAACCTGTCTCGCTATGTTAAATGGTTTAACATAGTGCGACAGCTTTAAAATAAGCAACGGAGATCTCCGTTGCTTATTTTAAAGCTGTCTCGCTATGTTAAACCCATTTAACATAGCGAAACAGTTTGTAAAAAGCAACGGAGATCTTGCTTTCTCAGTTGCTTTTTTCAAAACTGTCTCGCTATGTTAAATAGGTTTAACATAGCGAGACAGCTTTAAAATAAGCAACGGATATTCTCCGCTGCTTTTTTTAAAGCTGTCTCGCTATGTTAAACCCATTTAACATAGCGAAACAGTAAAAAGCAGTGGAGATCTTGCTTTCTCCGTTGCTTTTGCCCACAGCTCTGATGTACTGCGTAGGCATACGCATGAGCAGTACATCAGAACTGCCGCATAATACCAGACAGCTGCGGAAGGGCAGCAAAGAGGCATTATACAATGCCATTATTTAAGAAAAGTAATTAATTTTTTTTCTTAAATAATGTCATTGTATAATAGCAATAACTCACTTCTGGGTGTGGGTAATGCTGGATTTACCCACACCCAGGCGTGGGTTATTGCTATATTCTCATAGGTTGATGCATATCTTTTCTTTTTCAGAGATTACATTGTGACTATGGTGAAGGAAAAACTATTTTTTCTATCATGTATGTATTTTTACACCCAAGTCAGAACAACTCAGAAAATGACCAACTAATTAAATTAACTGTGAAGACTAATCAGTGTGAAACAGGTTTGTAAGAAGCGTTACTGTTCACTCTATAGACACCCTGTCATTTACACATTTCTGTGCAAATAGTTCCAAAAAAGACATAACTGGCGCACACTGCACATAAATACTCAAGACCGTGTCAGAAAAAATGATGGGCTTTTCAAAGGAATTATTTAAGACTGATATGACTGTCATCCACATAAAAGAATGGTCTTGATTTATCACCCTCTAAATCTGAACATTTTCAAGACACTTTTGAGGTGTACCCAAAATACTAACATTGTCAGACAAAACACATTCTGGCTTGAAACAAAGCTGCAGGGAAAATGAGTATAGCTTTAGTTTATGAAGAAACCTCATCGTAACCGTTTTATAGAGTCACATACATACACAATCAGGCAAGCAGATAATACATAAAGGTCCAGCTCTGCAGGTTAGATAAGAAATAAATACAACACACAGAACTATAAAAATAAAGTCAAATCTATAAAGGCAAGCTTAAATAAGAATGCCAAGGGGCACAAAAAGCACACGTCTTCCACAGATGGAAAAATGTAAGGGTGAAGCAAAAGGCCATACTGAGAATGCCTTTTCCATACAAAAATGCTGCACAATCTGTATGCACCAAAGATTATGCTTCTTTCTTGTATTTTTTTCAGTAGGTTTAATTAATTCAGAGTCTGTGAAGCCTATTCAACTGAATATACCCAAGCACACTACTCTGCAATAAATTTTCTGTAGCAGAGCTCCACAAACTACTTCCACTGCAACTCGCTTCTAATACAACTTCCTCCTATATATCACAAAAACTTACGAGTCTTATCTTCTATTGATTTTCTACCGGTTTTGTAAACAAGTTTTGACCAAAAAGACTTCAAAATAACTGGCTCTGCAGTCTACTAATCACATAAAAAAATGTGCTTAAATAAATTTTACAAAGGAACATATGATTTGCATTATCCAGTAAAGGGCAACCTTGTTTTATACATATATATATATATATATATATATATATATATATATATATATATATATATACACACACACACATATACACACACATATATATATATATATATATATATATATATATATATATATATATATTTATATTTATATTTATAATGTGTGTGTGTGTGTGTGTGTATACAATTATATGAAATTGTTCAGTGCTCCTTTTAAGAAGTTCCAGGGCAAGAGAGATTATGACTCGTGTGGATCAGTAACCAAATCCCGGGCTTGAGTAAGGCTCACTTTGGGGAAACCAGACCATGTATTCTCTCTTTCATTCATTCATATTGGCAATGTATATTCTTAATACCAATACATACAACTGACAAATCTTATCTGACAAAAGCATTGCAGTTGCTGGAAACAGCACAACTGTAAAGTTGCTTTCAAACAGGACTATTTTGTGCGATGATACAGGAAAAGTACTTATTTTTCCCCTATCATGGAAATAGGGTTGCCACATTTCACTATGGCCAAAACTGGACCAAGGCTACACCCTTGCACCTCCCATTACCCCACCAATCTCCTCCCCTCAGAAGTGAGGGGTGCAGCAGCACTGATGCCCACTGCATGACCCACCCAGGGACCATTACTTGCCATGAACAAAGGGGGTGGGAACAGAGAAAATAAAAAAAAATCTCAAACCACCTGTGAAGGCTGCTTATATGAAGGCACCCATCAGTCAACCCAAGCAGACAGTGATGGGGAACCAAATGGGCTAAACAGCAAAGAGAGGTCTGATGATCACCAAAAGAAAGCAGGGGCAAACAGACAGACAAAAATCAGCTGCATAAATTATGTGCAACTCCATCAGCAATGAAAAAACAAACCTATGAATGAACATAAGCAATTAAATTCACAAACCAATCAATAGATAAAAATGAGACTAGCATTTCCAATCTCATACGCTAAAGAGCATAGACTTCTTCAGGGCCGTTACATTTGAAGAACAGCCAAAGTACTAAAAAAATAAGCCATGAAAATAAGTTTAATTAATAGGACACAAAAAATGAGGCAAGTTCATAGAAAGGAATCATCCAAGCATGCAGGGAGATACTGTGCACGGACCAAACTACATCAATTCGAAAAGAAAAAATGTCCAGCACTAAACATATGAGGAAAAATAATTATTCAGTTATCACAACAATGTGTAATGACTATAGTAGCATACCGGTTTCGGCAAAAATATTAAAGCCTTCCTTCAGTTCATTGGTAACATTCAGTTATATATATATATATATATATAGATATATATATATAGATATATAGATATATATATATATATATATATATATAGATATATATAGATATACATACATACATATATACACACACACACACGATAGGTTTGGCCCACACGTAAAATGCGGAACAAAAACATGTAGCCAAATACACCACCCAGTCACTGCTACAATTAAAAAACATCTAATCTCAAAAATGTGTCAACTGTTTTTATTAGTAATTCCTTGGTTTTACAAATGTGGGTGCAAAAACTGCAGTGACCACATGGTAGCAGTCCAATAATTTATCACCAAAGAGAGTGGTCTGTACAGTCTGCAGGGGTGTAGTATGTTTATAATGGGTCAAAAAGGAGTTTATAGTCCGACCACGTCTATATGAAGAAAGACATTTCAGTGGTAAAACCTCCGCCAATTTGTCATGTGCTAATAATATGTCCCAGTGGTTTTGAATAATATCCCGAAAGACACCTGTATTACTGCCAAATGAGGTGACCAACCGAATGTTGCTAGTATCAGATACCTGGTGTGATAAATCTTTGTATGCAAGCAATTTGTCTATATCCTGTTTTGTGGCCCAAAAGCTGGCTTGTTTGGATATGATGGATATTATAACCCCTGTCCAGAAAATGTCGAGTTAGATCCTGTTGGTGCTGATTATAGGCCCAATCAGAAGAACAAATATGTTTCATCCTTGAAAACTGAGATTTAGGAATGTTGCGGATGATGTGGGGGGGGGGGGTGATGACTAGAGGCATGCAGTAAACTTATTAAATTGCGGAAATTTCTGAAAAACTTGTGTGATCAGCTAGACGTGAAATTTGTACGTCCAAAAAGGTATTTTCATTAATATTGTAGTTCAATGTGAAATGTATGCCCCATTTGTTCTCAAATATGAGACAAATTCTTCAGCATAGCTAGCATCCCCTCTCCACATCATCCAGCAATCATCAAGGTAACGTTGCCAAATATCCATATTGTCAATATATAGATTGTGATTGGTATCGTAAATTAGTTGTTCCTCTATGTAGCCCATGAATAAATCAGCATAAATGGGGCAAATGAAGCCCCCCATAGCCGTACTCATCAGCTGCCAATAGCATTTTTCATGGAAATAGAATACATTTTTTGTTAGGACATGCTCCACTAGGCATACAATGAAGGTGTTGAAACCCGGTTTATATAGGGCCACTATCTAACCAAAATTGGACCGCTTCCACCCCAGCTCAATGTGGGATATTGGTTTCTACTTTGTATTGTTCTGAAGTTCAGTCACTGAAGTTGTATTGTCACAATGCTCAGAATGTACAGGACTCATTAGCAAATGCTTTCTATTCTTTCTAATGGCTGTACCTTCCTCCATCTGTACAACTGCAATTTTGACTCTACCCCACACTATGTCACCAAGCCTTTGTCCTAATCTAGTATTGCTGTAACACTTTCACATGGCTACACAGCTCTACAGAACAAAGACCTGAAAGTCTTTTTGCTGCATTTTTGCAAGAAAACTTTCCCAGAAAAGCCAGTCTTGATTTGACAAACCAAATTTCTAACTTGGTCTTTTCTAAGCCAGAATGTCTTTCCAGACCCCAAATGTCTAAGATAACAAGAGGTCTCAAGTCTTAAAACACAACTTATTCCACTTACTCAAATGTCCAAATGCCATCTTTCACCACTATTACACTCATTAAGCAAACAGCCAAATGAAAAACAATTTCTATATTGTACTGCTGATAGCAGTTACTTCATTAACAGCTCTAGTTTTACACTTCAAAATGAACGATGCTGCAGCAAGTTTGATCACCATGTCGGACATGCCCTGATAGGATTGTGTGCGCAAATACAGCTGGAACAATTTTTACCACTTGTAAATTGGTAATTTCTCAACTTGTTCTATTGCCTTTAGATCTGTCATGCTGCTTTCCTTTAAAGATTTACTGTGTTCACACATGGCTTTCTCTCTCTTCCAAGATGTCATGGCTTATACTTTAATTTACTGCACATACTTCATCTGGTTTCATTACACAGCTGAGCTTCATAAACGCTGACTGAACACCATTTGGGTTATTTTCCTTGTAGTCAACTACTGTTTAAGGCACAATTTTCACAAAAATATGCCTGACAGCACCACCACTAATAATTCTGTCATGAACTTGCAGTGTTATCTTCTTCTTCTTTCAGCTTTTCCCAGTTAAGGGTCGCCACAGCGGATCACCTGTCCGCTCATGATTGGCACTGGAGTTTTTACATTGTCGAGTTGCCAGCCTGGCGCCCAACCTTCCACAGAAGGCACACACACACACACACACACACACACACACACACACACACACACACACACACACACACACCTATGGCCAATTTAGAGTGTCCAATCCCTTACAGTATGTACCAGTTCAAAAACACAAAAGTTTCTAAGAACACCTTCTACAGTTTCCCCACTCTTCTGCATTCTCGAGGAAACATAGTTTCATAAGTACAAAATCATCACTAAATGTTTCCTTTGTTACAGAGCTGTACCCTTCCTCAAGAAAGAAGGTTTGCAATAATTTTGCCTATCTGTGCAGACTCCATGAAGAAGTGAACTTGCACCTTGCTGTTCTTCATCTAATCTAGCTGCAGTAAAACATAAAATTCTGTCTCCTGGTTGATCACAGCAGCAAATGCAGAAAAGGCAAGTGGACTACAAGATGCCAATTGATATTAAAACATCTCTAACTGTAATCTGTGATGTAAGACTGTACTGTGAATATGGGGAATACATATCCAAGTATGTGATTACGGTATCTCGCAGTATTTCCCCCTACTCAGACGTACAGCAATAATGGAGTTACCCATTCACATGCAGAAAAGTTGTGGAAGCATGCAGCCACCACACAATCGGGGACATCAAAAGGGACAAACGCCTCCTGAAAAATACTCAAGTTTTGGAATTTGCTGCATTTCCTCAAAAGACATACTCTTATTTCACCAGTTTGCATGACTCACAATTATGACCTTGCATGTCTACTAATTAACTGGACTGCACTTGAAATTCTCTCTCTTTAAAACTGTTTAGAATGCCAAAGTCATGAATAATGTATCCAAACTATTGCTAGTTGCTACACGTTTTACTCAGTCTGGCGTTATACTTGAATAGCATAAAAGCTTAATTCATTTGTGCAGTTTTAGATTAAATCCAGTCCTAAAAATTAGCAAAACATACATTTATCTAGTTTATCAAATGAATCCTTCCTATTTTGTGCCATATTTGAGCTTTGTAGGAAAAAAGAAGTTATGTACTAACTATAACGTTCCATGTTTTTAGTCCATCTCGCCCTTTATTCTTACTGATGGGATCAGAGCCGGACTTGGCCTATTTACAAGCTCAAAGTCTTCTGGTTGGCTCGTGGCTAGGTAGGTAACCCATGGTGCACCAGTACAATCGTCAGATCTTGTTTGCTGCTAACTAGGAGAAATAATAGCAAACATACAGAAAAAAAAGCCAATAATAAAAGGTCTCCAGTGAATAATAACAATATTGTTCTGTCTCCAGGTACTTCCAGGATGGGGGTAGGAGGGTGGGTTCGTAATAATGAAGGGCGAGATGGACTACAAACACGGAAGGTTATGGTGAGTACATAACTTCTTTATGTTCTGTAATTCTATCTCGCCTTCATTCTTACTGATGGGACAGCGTCCCTAGCACCTTATTTTTGGATGGCTCAAGGAAAAACACTCCTGAGTACCATGGAACCAAAGGATACTCTACCCCTGGAGGTTAAATCCAATTTGTAATAAGTAATAAGTGTGAGGGGTAGCCTAAGTTGCTGCTGCACAGATATCAAGTGGGACCCTGGCTTGAAAGGCTGCAGAGGTAGACAGATCTCGTAGAATGAGCCTTGATTTTGAAGGGTAAAGGCCTACCCTCAAGGTGTAAATGTAAGCTATACAGCTAGATATCCAATTTGAGAGGGTCACTTTGGAAACTGGTAAACCTGACCTAGATTCGGAGAAGGAAATAAATAATTGATCTGACTTCCTGAATTCCTTAGTCCGGTGCAAATAAAAACGTAATTGTCTATGAACATCCAACTGATGAAACCTGTATTCTGCTGCATTGGAATGATTTGGAAAGAACACCGGAAGTTCTATGGATTGGTTCAAAGTGCTATGGAACAGACCTTGGGGGACAAAGGAAGGATTAGTATGAAGAGATACTCAGTCTCTGTGAAAAATCATATAAGGGGGTTTTATAGATAGTGCCTGTAACTCTGACATCCTTCTGGCAGATGTGGCAGCCACCAGAAACAAAGTCTTCCAAGACAGAAATTTCAAAGGCGAAGAATGAGAAGGCTCAAAGGGCAGAGATGTCAATTTGGAAAGAACAAAATTCAAATCCCATGAAGCAACAGGTTCTTGAAATGGGGGTCATAAGGTGGTACTTTTGAGGAAGGTTTTGCACAACCTATGTGACATCAGATTAGAATCTTGCATGCCTTGATGAAAATTAGAAATTCCTGCCAATTGAACCCCGAGAGTGGCAGCCGCAGATCCCTGGTAGAAAAGCTCAGACAGGAATTCCAAAACCACCGGAATGGAGGCGGTATGAGAGTCAATATTCTTTTTCTCAGCCCAGACAGAGAATCTCCTCCATTTACTGGAATATAGTCTCCTAGTGGAGGGTTTATGAGAGGACATTAGGATATGAGTCACGGAGGGTGTGAAGTCATGAAGCCTGACTAGGGATGGAATTGGAGCAGCCAAGCTATCAAACTGAGGGTGTGTAACGCGGGATGACGAGAGCCTGATATGTGCGTCAAGAGATCTGGCACTGGGTCCAGAATCCAAGGATCATCTAGGAGAAGAGGCCTGAGAAAGGGGAACCAAACTTGATGAGGTCAGTAAGGAACAATGAAGATCAGTTTGCTTCCCAGCTGTTTTGCTTTCTGAAAAACTTTGGGTATGGGAGGAAAAGCATAAAGGAGACCCGGGGCCAATCGTGAACAAGTGCGTCTCTCAGTCACTCCCCAGGAGGAGAGGAGAAATGGCTGCTGCATTTGGCATTGATCGGGCTGGCAAAGAGATCGCAGAAAGGCTGCCCCCATCTGCAGAAAATCTGCTCCACTATTTCCTGCTTCAGAGACCACTCATGAGGCATCAAGATTGCCTGGCTTAGCTTGTCAGCTATCACGTTGGTTGTCCCTGGAATGTGCGTTGCCACCAGAAAATGCTGGGAAGATGTCGTCCATTTCCAAACTCAAATCGCCTCTTGACAAAGTGGATATGATCTGGTTCTGCCTTGTTTGTTGATATACCATACTACTGACATGTCTGACTGTATAGCAATCGTCTCAAGAGGCAGAAGGTTGTGAAGTGCTTGCAACGCCAGGAGCACCGACCTCATCGCTAAAACGTTGATATGCAGGTGAGCCTCGTGATATGGCCATGTGCCTTGGACAGTCCTGCCTAGATAATGCCCCCCACCCTACCTGTGAGACATCCGTGGTCACGTGGCAATGGGTTGGCAAGGGACAAATGAAGTGCCTGTGATTAACTGGTTGGGCTGAGTCCACCAAATGAGGTCCTTCTTGCAAAAGTCTGTCAGCAATATCTGATGAGATAATGGTAGGTGTTGAAAAGACCACTGGGACGACAGCAGCCACTGAAGAACCCTCATGTGTAGTCTGGCTAGCGGCACTAGTAGTATGGTGGAAGCCATGGTCCCTAGAAGCTTCAGGATAGTCTTGGCCTTGACTTTTTGCAGGGGGAGAAGTTGAATTTGAAGAACCAGATTCTGTGCTCTTTGTACTGGCAGACAAGCCAGCATGTCTACTGTGTCTATCTCTGCACCTATAAAATTTATAAATTGACAGGGCAATAAGGCAGATTTTTCCCAATTGATGGAAATCCCCAACTGGGCACAAAGTTGAATGATAGCGTCCCTGGTCTGAAGAAGTAGATGCCTGGTGGGGGCACGGTCAGGAGCCAGTCGTCCAGATGCAGAAACACGTCTCAGGTGAGCTGTCACTACTGCCATAAACTTGGTGAACACCCTGTGGGCTGTGGTGAGACCAAAGTGCAGAGCATGGAAATGGCAATGACTGGCTCCCAGCCGAAGTGTAGATGACTCCTCGATGCCCCGTCCACTTTTATGTGATAGTAAGCATCTTGGAGGTATACTGAGCACATCCCGAGTGTCTGTCCCTAGTAACGGGAGAACAGACGGCAATGTTACCACCTGTAACTTGTCCTTCTTTAATGATTTGCTCAATCTGCTGAGGTCCAAGATGGGCCTCCAGTCCCCTGTATGTTTTGGCACTAAAGAGAATCTTGAGTAAGTTCCGTATCCTATTTAGTCTGCTGGGACGGTCTGGATGACTCTTTGCCAGCAACTTGTTGACCTCCACAGTTGCCTGATCCCTGTGATTGGGTGGAACATCCGGGATCCTCTTGGGAACATAGGGTGGCACAGAAAAGGGTACAACATAACCTTTGGTAATAATTCTTTGTATCCATTTATCTTGAATGATACTTAACCAGGCTTCTGGACACAAAGAAATGCGACCCCCCCCCCCAACCGGCTCCAGAGAAGCACAGTCGGGCCCCACATCAGGAATGCTGGCAAGGCCTGCCCCAAAATGAATTGCGGCCTCCCTGGTTTTGTGGTCCGCCCCTACCTCTAGGGTGATGTCTACCATTTCCTCCTTTTCCTCCGCCTCTGAAGGAGGAGTCACCCTGTGCATCTGGGAAAAACCTCTGGGACTTCTTGAACAACATTTTACCACCTCTCTGACCCTTAGGGTATGGTCTAGACGGGACAGTAAAATGTACTCCCATGACACTGTGTGTTTTTCCCTCTTGCTTGCACCGAGTGAGTGTGTCCTTTACCAACGCCCCCTTCGACAGTTCTTCATTGTTTGTACCCAAGGTAAAGGTAGACTTGAACTGTTCCACAAAATTATAAAAACGCATCCAGGAATGATGTCTTGGGGAAATTCCTGAACCTGCTGCTCTACTCGCTCCATCGGCTGCATATGAGATAAGTCTCATGGACGAGTTGACAATAGAGTTCAAGGTGGACAACTGGGCAGACACCTTGTCAGGGAGTCCCTCAGTACATGTACCTTGTAGAGAATCACCTAACTCCTTAAGGAGATCTCTCTGAAGCCTTGTGAAGTGTGTAAGGTAGTTCAGCGATCTAAGAGTAAATGCCGCTGACGAGAAAATACACTTCCCGTATCTTTCCATCGTTCGAGACTCCTTATTCTGCAGATGAACAGAAGAAGTTTCCGCTAGTGCCTGCTTAGTGGCCGCCGCCACCACCATGGCATCTACGGGAACACCTTTAGACAAAAATTCCTTTTCCCTGGGCGCAGAAAGAAACTTATTTGGTCTCCTGGGGACTGACTCCACGGCATCAGGAATATCCCACACCTTCCGACTAACTAGCTCCATCAGTTCGTCGAAGGGTGGAGACATCCAACAGACTGAAAGTTGAGACCCGAAAACCTTCGGGCACACTGACTCCTCATCAGAAGGAATGACAGTGGGCCAGCCGCACCTCTGCTTAAGGATTTCCAAGATGTCTACAAAGGGGACATCATCAGAGGACGACTTGGGGGATCCTTCTGACTCGAGGTCAGTGCTAAGGTAAGAGACACATCCTGGGATTCTACATGCTTCCTCTTGCATTTTCTCTTCTGTGGGGGCTCCTCGGAAGGGTATTCCGGGGAGGTTTTGGAATAGTGGGGGCCACCAGCTGGTGAGAGAGTAGGAGCCAAGACAGAAGTGGGTGCCCTGGGGGGAAGAGTGTCGGTACCCCTGGTAGGAGCCGATGATCGGGACAGTACACTCATCATCTCGAATGCCGACCTCTAAGGCTCCGAAGACCTCCTTGGCTGGAGAGATTCAGACAGGGTGAGTCAACGGAAGATCTAACAAGGACGATTGTACTGCAAGGGTCCACTGAAGAATCCACATGTGAAAACTCGACAAGGGTAAAAGACTGATCGTGGCCACCATGGACCCAAACGCTCTTAATACTATCGCCGCTGTCGGGAACGGAGTTTGAAGAATGCAAAAAACATGTAGCTTCAGAGTGTGTATCCTGTCTGGGTAAGAAAAACATCGGTTTGAAATGTGTCTAAATGCACCCCAATGAAGTCTAACATTTGGACTGGAGAAAAGAGATGATTTGTTGAGACTGATGGTAATGCCCAACTTCTGGGCTACGAGAAGAAAGGAATCCCTCTCTTGACAAAGTTGATGCCTGGAAGAGGCAGCAAGAAGCCCCGGAGTCTCAGGTGAGCTGCTATTACTGACATCACTAGTAAACACCCTGGAGGCTGTGGTGAGACTAAAGGGGAGCGCTCTGAACTGGTAATGATTGGCTCCTAGCTAGAAGCAGAGAAACCTCCTAGAACACCTGTCCATTTTGATGTGATGGTATGCATCCTGGAGGTCGATCCAGCACACCCAATCATTCTCCTGCGGGAAGGGCAGGACAGATTAGATTAAAGGGTGACCATCTGGAACTTCATCTTGGCCACTGACAGGTTCAAGGTGGAGAGATCCAAAATGCATCTTAGGTCCCTCATTTTCTTTGGCACCAAAAAGAAAGTACAGTTTTGTACCTACCATAAATGTAGATGTTAGAGTGTCTTCACTGCTGCAGTCATTACACTTGGGTTATCCTGCCGTCAGGCGGGCCCGCAATTGGCCTGAGTTCCAAAGTCTTGGTCCGGCGTCAGTTGCTGTCGCCTCTTCCCTGACGTCAGTGCGCCAGTGGTATATAAGAAGCAACCGACGCCATTTTCTTCAGTTTTTCTTGCCCCAGATGTCAGGTGCTCCCAAAAATGGTAGGCAATACATATTGCTAATAAAACATACAGAAAAGGTAAAAATAAAACCTTCATTAACCAGCAAATACACCACATAGGTAGAATAGGTTAGTCCCAGATAAGAAAGAGGGGCTGGTTGGTAGGTGGGTAACGTGGACTGCAGCAGTGAAGACACTCTAACATCTACATTTATGGTAGTTACAAAACTGTACTATGTTCGTGTTTCACTGCTGCAGTCATTACACTTGGGTAGAATCACAAAGCTGAGTTTGGGTGGCTGCTACTATAAAGGATTTGGTGTGGCTACGAGGCCCTGCAGCACTGCAGTGGCAAAGCCAGCTCTGGATCTAGAATAAAGAGGCAAATGGTAATGCTTGGTAAAGGTGTGCACTGAACTCCAAGTTGCAGCTTCCAAGATATATTTGGTAGGTACTCCTCTAAGGTAGGCAGTTGCCCTGGTGGAGTGTGGTCTAATATTACTAGGTACAGGTTTCCCATGTTGTGTGTAGCAGAACCGGATACAGTGTCCTATCCACTTTGAAATGGTCTGCTTTGAAATAGCCTTTCCCCGTGATCCTGCAGCATATGATACAAACAATTGTTCAGATTTTCTGAAAGCTTTTGTCTTGTCCAAGTAGAAGCGCAATTGCCTGTGTATGTCCAAGGAATGTAGAAGTCTCTCCCCTTTATTCTGGGGATTTGGATAAAATGTTGGCAAGTGAATAGTTTGGTTAAGAGCCACACTGGATACCACCTTAGGCATAAAGGTAGGGTTTGTTCTTAAAGAAACCCTGTCTTGGTGGAAAATGATGAAAGGCTCCACTGCCATTAGTGCCTGCAGTTCTGAGACTCTTCGTGCTGAGGTTATTGCCAGAAGCAGAGCAGTTTTCCATGATATATATTTCAACTCTGTTGAATTGGCTGGTTCAAAAGGAGGCAAAGTGAGCTTTTCCAAAACTAAACTGAGGTCCCAAGTTGGTGCTCTCCGGGGTGGTCTTATGTTTTTAGCCCCTCTGAAGTACTGATTTAGCAATGGATGAGAGAAAATAGGAGGATCTGTGTTGTAATGAGCCGAGTTGGCGGAAGCGTGAATCTTAATGGATGAGAAGGATAGTCCTTTGTCCAGCATCTCAGTCAAGTATTGTAGTATCTGAGGAATGTTGGGGACCAGAGGATTAAGGTTCTGAGCCTGGTTCCAGGCACTGAATCTCTTCCACTTGTCTGAATAAAATTTCCTGGTGCTAGGCCTCCTGGCCTCCAAAATGACACCCATAACAGCTTTAGAGAGAGAAGTAGTCCGTTTGGCTCATGAATCTGCCATGCAGCCAGGTTTAAGGTTTTGAGCTGACTGTGCAGAATCTGATTGTTTTGCTGAGTCAGAAGGTGTGGAATTTGAGGCAAAATCCAAGGTGGGCCTTGAGCTAAGTTCTTTAAGATTGGCTACCAATGCTGGTGTGGCCAATCTGGAGCAATCAGAATCATCTGTGTTTTTTCTAGTCTGGCTTTTAGGAGTACCCTTGTAAGGAGAGGCAGAGGTGGGAAGACAAAAACATGTAGGCTTTTCCAGCTGAACGAAAGAGCATCCACATTCCATGCTTGTGTGTGATAAGTCCTTGTGCAGAATTTTTGCAGTTGGTAATTCAGTGGTGAGGCAAAAAGATCCATGTCCGGGCACCCCCATTTTTGCATTATCATGCTGAAGATTTGTGGATTTAATTTCCACTCGTGAGGATCCATGATGTTTCTGCTTAAGTTGTCTGCCAGAGTGTTTTTGTTTCTTGGCAGGAATTGTGCTTGCAGATGGACTTGATAGGTTAGAGCTGTGTTCCACAAGGTCAAGGCTTGTCTGCATAGAGGGTAAGAATGAGTGCCCCCTTGTTTATGTACCACATTATAGTGGTGTTGTCGGTCTTTAATAGTAATTGTCCTGGATGCAGAAGATCCTTGAAAGCTGTAAGGGCATTTTGTACAGCCAACATCTCTTTTTGATTGACGTGAAGATGCATTTGGTCTGTGGTCCATTTGCCCTGAATACATTTTCCTGCCATGTGTGCTCCCCAGGCGTAATCCAGGCGTCTGCTGTTAAAGTCTGCCTGGCTGTGGAAAGAGTGAAAGGCTGACCCTTGTTGAGGTAACATGCCTGTGCCCACCATCGAAACTCCTGTTGTAGGCAGGGAATTATTGGTATTACTGTCTCCAAGCTGTGAGAATGTTGAGACCAAACACTTTTTAGGTACCATTGTAATTTCCTCGTATGCAGTCTTGCATATGGAATTAGTAGTAAGCAAGATGCCATGAATCCCAAGGCCTGCAGAATTTTTCTTGCAGGGAGTTGGGACTTTTTTGCCATCAATTGAAAATACTGAGTCAGTTGTCTTTGTCTGGCATGAGATAAGCCATCTGGGCCGTTGTATTTAAGCTGGCATCCAGGAATATTATCTCTTGTGAGGCCACTAGTTTTGATTTATTTTCGTTTACCGTGTACCCTAGGCAACTTAATCTTTTTACGAATGCCAGATGCTGTAGAAGAATGTCCTTGCTCTCTGCTTGTATCAGTCAGTCGTCCAGGTATGGATATATATGAATTCCTTTTTGTCTGCAAAATGTAATTACTGGTGCCAGGCACTTGGTAAAGACCCTGGGCGCAGTAGATAATCCAAAGGGCAGTGCAGAGAATTGGTAGTGCACTGAACCAGCTATGAATCAGAGGTATCTTCTGTAATTTTGTCTGATAGGGACATGCAGGTATTCCTCTTTGAGGTCCAAAGTAACAAGCCAAGCTTTCTTGCCCAACATGGGAAGGAGCTGTTGTAATGTCAGCATTTTTAATTTCAGAACATCCAGGTAAGTATTTAGAATGGAAATGTCCAGAATGGGTCTCCAGGCTTTGTCCTTTTTGGGTACCAGGAAGAGTCTTGAGTAAAATCCTTGTCCTTTTTCCTGATGTGGTACTTTCTGAATAGCTCTCATGTCCATAAGAGCTGTAATTTGTTTTTGTGCCTCTACCCATTGATTTTGTGGCAGGTCTGGCATTCCTATTAGCCTTGGAAGTGTGAAAGTGGAACTTGTAACCTTGAGACACAATATTCAGCACCCATTTGTCTTTGGTGATTGCTTGCCAGTTTTGAGAAAAAAGTGCTAGTTTCCCCCCTAAAGGAGCTGCCAAAAGGGAAGAGTTTGGCATTGGAAGGGGGAAGTCATTGGGACTGTTTCCTGTAAGGTTGTGACTTGTCCTCACCTCCTTTTGGGTTTGAAGCACCCCACTGTCGTGGTCTGTAAGATCCTTGTGGCTGAGGTCTGCCTCTTGGGCGTCTGTTATCTGCCTCTTTGTGGCCTGTCTGACACTGGAAAGGACCAATTCTTTGTAGGCCAATTTCTGCTAAATCATGGTGGCTGTACCTGTAAGAAATCCTTCACTGTTTGCATAGATTTCGCCTTAAACTCCATTTTCTTTAATACCTCTTCTGCCTTAATACCAAATAAATTATCTTGCTACAAAGGAGCATCCGATAATTTTGCCTTAACATGAACTAGTAAACTTTGTTTTTAACCAAGCATGCCTTCGAATCACAGATCTTGTAACTGCTGCTCTACAAGAAGCTTCTAATGAATCAAAACCACATTGCAAAGTATGCTTTCCCACTTGTTCAGCTGCATGCAATAAATCCTACATTTCCTTATAGTCAGGTTGTTCTGCATTTGTACTAATTTTTTGTTTTAATTGAGACAGTAAGTATGGTTGATATTTAAGCATGTGAAACTGGCAATTTAGAGCCCTCACTGCTAAAGTTGCAGAGGTGTAATGGGTAGAGGCACAAAAACAAATTACAGCTCTTATGGACATGAGAGCTATTCAGAAAGTACCACATCAGGAAAAAGGACAAGGATTTTACTCAAGACTCTTCCTGGTACCCGGAAAGGACAAAGCCTGGAGACCCATTCTGGACCTTTCCATTCTAAATACTTACCTGGATGTTCTGAAATTAAAAATGCTGACATTACAACAGCTCCTTCCCATGTTGGGCAAGAAAGCTTGGCTTGTTACTTTGGACCTCAAAGAGGAATACCTGCATGTCCCTTTCTTTCCCCATCTGTCTAATGCTCTAGAATCCCTATCAGAGGGAACTGAATTCTTAGCCGTGGAAGCCTTAACCCCTTTGGGACCCTGGGAAATAGTTTCTGGGTCAGCAACAGGGTTTTTATAAAGAAATTTGTGAGAGAGTCAGGGACTCTGTAGTACCTGTCTGGCTTGACTGGAGCTGGGGGTAAAGAATCAGGATTTAAACTAGATTCAGAGAACACATCATCCACAATGTCTAACACTGGCGGAATAGCAAGGGGACTTTGCTGAGGCAGTAAAAGAAAGTCTCTGAGCCTTTTCTTGGATTCTGAGTAATCCTGGCCCTCCCAATGGAAATGCTCCCTCATGGTATGTAAAGTTTCCACAAAAGAATAATCCTCAGGAGGAGAAGCTGAAGGAATTGATTCTTCAGCATCAGAATCCTCATGGGGGGTAAAGAATATCCCTGGTCTGAAGAGGAATCAGAGTATATTGAAACCTGGTCAGAGGAATCATATTCTGTATCCTACCTAGGCCTTTTATCAGGAGGGGGGATGGGAACCCCTGATCAGAGTTATCAAGTCTTCGGCCATCTTCAGCATCTGTTTTTTAGGCATGGAGGCCTGTCCAGGTGAACGCTGTACTTGCTTTTTTGTCTTTAATGTAGGTTTAGTCTTGGCTGTAGTTGCAATGGTAAGTTGAGTAGGCCTGAAAACACCCTCAGAAGCCAGTGCCTGCTCAGCGGCTCCGGACCCTTCTGAAGGGTTAATCTCCGTTGGTCCAACACCTTGAGTATCCAGAGGCCTAGGCACCTCCACGTGGGAGTCGGTGGCGGCCTGTGGTTCTGAGGTAGCAGGTGTCATGGGCTCCGAAAGAGTCTCACTGAAAACCGGAGAACCGGCGACTGGCCTCCTTTTAAACGTACGTTTGTGAGGGATCTCCTCAGTGGGGATTTCTGGGAGGACTCGCCAACATCTTGCTGTTCCCAAGAGGGAGCATCCTAAGGCAAAGAGGTGGCAGGCTGTCCCTGAGATGACAGAATGGCCGGATCCAAACCAGAAACAGAGGGAGCTGATGCGGAATCCGAAGAAGAGATAGTCAAGGGTCTCAAAAGAAATCAAGAGAACAGTCTCCACCACGTTGAAAGCCAAATGGGAATGGACCTCCAGGACAATAGGAGGATCTCATCACCCTCTGAACCGATGGAGGAGTCAGAGCTGAACCTCCAGGTGCCAAGATACCAAGGGGAAGGCTCCGCTCCGGCAAACTCTGAGCCGACACAAACCCTTTGGATCCGACACCAAGGCTACAGCTCTGACAGCCTATCGGATCTGACCTGCTCAAGGTTATGGCTGGAATCGAGGTATAAGGTGCCATCGGCGCTGGCCCCTTGACGCAGAGTGTCCTCAGATCCAAGGGCTCTGAAACCAGAGATTGGATCGGAGAAGGAGTAATAGGAGTGAAAAAGGGCTGCATGCTCCCCACTCCAGAGTGAGAGGGGGCAGGCAAGACTCTCACCTGTATCTGGGTGCGGATGAACTTCTGCATCATCCTATCCATCTCCGCTTTGCTAAGGCTACACGTGGAATGGGAGGAAGATGAGACAAACACCAGCCTGGAGGTGTGGTGAGGAGAAGCCTGTGCCGCCGACCGGGTCCGTAACTCTTCTGGCTCCGGACAGAACCGGGCGGAACAGAGCCGGGAGACTCCGGCCTCAGAACTAGCCTAACTTTGGCTGGTGGGCCAGCCCAAGCCACGCAATCTGGGGATCGCTTCTTTGGCCTATCCCTCTTGGAAGATTTGTCTCCATCCCTGGTCCTCTTAGCGGGAGTTTGAGTCCCAGAGGCCGGGGAGGAGGCAGGGGCAGAAGCCGGAGCAGCAGGTTCTTGAGTCCCAGAGAATGAAGAGGGAAGAAGGCCCTTCAGGATGAGCTTGTTCCTCCTGTCCATGAGTGCCCGGGGATTAAACCTGGCACAGATGGAACAGGAGGTCTGAAGATGGGCTGCCCCACGACACAGAGTGTGGCCATCGGATGGAGAGAGCTTATGGCCACACTCTATACATTTTCTGAATCTGGGTTTGGGAGCTTCGGACATTGTCCCAACCTGAGGCCCAGCACACACACACAGTCCACGCACACAAGAGGAAAGATAGAGGGAAATATTTTTTTAAACTGACGGAAAAGCGTGAGTGGGGTGGAAAAGCAGAGCAATAGCAGAAGAGAGAAGAAAAGAGAAGATTTTTACAAAAATAAGCACTTATCACAACTTCTACAGCAAGAGCACTGATCATGATGCGGACATGAAGAGTGGCAAACGAGATCTGAAGGGAGGAAGGCGACAGGAGCATTATGGGTAAGGGGAGGAGCTTTGAGCTCGGATCAGATGCTGAATATGCGGCAGAGTCAGATCCGAGATGTATCCAGGAACCCACAGGTTGAAGACCAAATGGAAACAACAACTTCAGAGACAATGGTATGTCCTTAACAGATCATTCACATATTATACAGTGAAAACTCTAGCTTGGCTGGGTCTCTCCTGCAGTTTTTTACTGAATGGTTAGTCAGTGTGAGCGTTTCATTTAGATGTTTATTTTCGAAACAGCAACACTTGACAGCTGATAATGAATGCATTGAATGCATGCACCAACCAACCGGTCTATCCCCCCACCTGGATAAGAAGCTGACTCTACTTTGCCAGAAGAATACATCTTACTAGCTTCCTCAGCTAACTGGTTTTATGTCTTACACATTCTTCAGCTTCCCTACTGTTATACTTCCTCAGTCTGTCAGCTTTAGAATTTAGGAAGCTTGTACTTTCCAGTCATGTTGTTCATGTGGCCTTACTGAGAAAAACCTTCAACTGCAGTAACAATGCCGACTACTATAATATTAACTGCTAGCAAACAAATAATAAATCAAATATAAAATAACAAGAAGCAGGAACCAAAACTGCACTTTAATCGACCTCAAGCGCTTCAGCAAAAGCTTTCAAGAAGTACACATCATTAAAAAACACATCCAAGTTAAATACACTTAAATCAATCATCCAATAAACATTAAATTAATAGCCTCCAATTACATTCTAAATTAAGACCCCGAGGAGACAAAGTGTCATATTTCAAGATAAAAATACTTTCTTTATATAACAGTCTTTTCTTATATGATGGCATTTTTTCCAAAATCGTGGCTTGCAAACCTTCAGGATTACATTCATGAAATTGCATAAAATGTTTCACCACAGGACTATCTACTTTCTTTTTAACAATATTCCTAATATGTTCCTGAAGTCTTGTTTTAAACTTACTTTTGCTTTCTCCTATATATGCAAGACCACAAGGGCTTTTTAAGGCATATATTATGCCTTCAGTTTCACAAATATACATTTCACTAGCAAATTTGCCAAAGCGCTTGAGGTCGATTAAAGTGTGGCTTTGGTTCCTGCTTATTTTACTATAATATTAACTTTAAAGTTTAAAAAAAAAAAAAAAAGAGAGAAGAAGTTGTTCTTGGGTGAGGTAGGACACCACTCCCTTACAGACCAGGTTAAGTAACTTTACAGGTACCATAATTTTAGTTATGGGGCAAAGGGGAGCACATGGTTCACTTTTTTTTTTTTAAAGCAATGCTGTTACAGTGTTGATTTTTTTTTTGGCAATGTTAGACAAAGAGTTTCTACCACAACTACTTCTGCCAGGAAAAAAAAAATCACCTTGCATTTCACCATCTCTCCAGTGATGTGCAGAATTTGTTTTTTAAATATACCTTCATTTTTTCTGAAAGAGGCCATCTTCATGAGCTTTTTATAAGTCTATCAAAATGAATTACGACTTTTTCTTTACATCCCTCTCTTTTTCTCAATGCATATGTAATGAGCTGTGTTTTTCTCAGGTTCCTATCATATAATCGAAGTCTTACAACTTCAAATCATTAAAGAACGAACTTTAATGATCGAAGTTGTAAACCTTGAAGCATGTAACAGAGATCACCATGCAGCATGGAAAGGGAAGACTTCCCTTTACTGCACTGTAGTGCGATCTCGGAGTTGGTATATTTAAGTAGCGGGGGGTGTGGGGGTGCACGAGGGCTTGTCCCCCTGCATAGAGCTTTTTTTTGTTTTTTTAATGTGTGTTCTACGTTCCGAGACTTCAGTCATTAAAGTTCGTCCTTTAATGATTCAAAGTTTTGGAACTGCGATCATATGATATAGACCCATTTTGGTCTTACTATACAATTTCTGATACAGAACAAACCATTAAAACGCCCTTTCTGGGCTACCTTCATCCAGTCTATTTCCTTATGAGGGTGGGTCTCCACAGAACAGGGAGTCTCCATTATCCGGTTCAGGAAGAGAGACCAGTACCCCCTGCTATACATGTGATGTGTCTTCCTCCCCAGTGCGCTCCCAATATTTCCTTCTCTCCCCTTTCTGGACAGCTGCATACGATTCTATATAAATTACTTCAGTTATCCTTTCATTCCTGTTATCACTAATCTGCAAATAATTAGCTTGCTCTACTATACTAATAACCACACTTAAGTACTTCTTCATCCTACACGAAAAATAGGATCTGGGTACTTTAGCACCAGCTCAATACTTAACAGATCCAAACTCCATGTCAAGGTTGTTTTTAAAAACTGTGAACAAAGTGGCAAACACTACTAACAATAATCTGAACCAGATCACTGCAGTCACTGGGAGACCATTTTTTGTAGCAAATGTACTACACTAAGTCTGAAGTTGAACAACATAAGATTAATTTGTGGGAAATGCAGACAATATACAACTGACGTGCACCTCTGATCATGCAATTTTTCACTTCCTTAGTGAAACAGCAGGGAAACATCTATAGCCAAATTCTCAGGGGAGCATATCATCTAATGTAATTTCAGTGAAAGCAAAAAGAGTGAGTGTTGTTCACCGAAATTACTTTTGCTGACAGTGGAGTTGGCACTTTTCTCTACTGTTGTGCAACCTCAGAGTTGGTATACAAGTCCAACGGTTGTGGGGGAGTCCTATGGAATCCCCCCCCCCCCGCAGAAAGCAAAATTGAGTTTGGCGAAGGTAGTTTCAGCAAACTTTTTTTGGTTCTTTTCCATCCGCCAAAATTACCTTCGATGACTGCATAACTGAGAATGAAGTCAGACTGAAAGTAAAATTAGTTATTTCAGAGATACTGGAATCTTTTACAACAGAGGAAGTCTTTTATGCATTTTTTACTTTTATGAAAAGACTTTGTTCTTCTATGATTAGTTAACTCATAGCAAAGAAAAATAAAAAAGAGCAATGTATTATACTTGGGGACAGACACTAAAATATGAAATGCGGCATCTTTATTTTTGAATATATAATGTTATTTAATAACACAGTTGCTAGAGTTCCAAGATAAACCATTGTAGGTAACCCAAGCTTGATAAAATTTCAACCAAAAGAAACCCTTCATAAAATTAGCTTCAGGGTCACTGAATCTCAGGACTAAGGGGGATTCATCCCAGTGGAACCACATTCAGAAAAAGTAT
Organism: Protopterus annectens; assembly: GCF_019279795.1. Taxonomy (NCBI): domain Eukaryota; kingdom Metazoa; phylum Chordata; order Ceratodontiformes; family Protopteridae; genus Protopterus; species Protopterus annectens. Next base: position 203,525,023 of record NC_056737.1, on the reverse strand, counting down.
TCTTTGAATACTAGCCAGAAACAGCAACTCGCAGAGAAAATGTTCAACCAATTTAACTGATATATTCTGACTGCAAATATAAACATAGCTCCCTAAAATGAGATGATTCCTTATGACAGCACCAAAAAACTTGGTTTATATAGCTTCATCCATTAATTCAAAACAATCTAAAAACAGTGATGGAAAATGGCCAGCTGTACCAAAGTTGAAGCATTTACTTCAATATTTGCTTCCTATGAACTGCAAACGTAGTTGGTAAGTCAACTACATAAATAAATACATAAAATAAGGTGAAAGCTCCAAAAAGCTGTACATAAATTTTATTTCATGGTACCTTGGTCAAAGAGATCTGCTTTTTGCTGAGACAAAGTTCTCATATAATTGTAATAACAGGTCTTATGATAGACGCACAGGATTAAACAAATTGCAAGCTAGAGAAGAACACTGTTTATCACGATCCTGAAGCTTACATGCTTGAAACTCAATCCTGAAACCATAACACTGAAAGATAAAAATGATGAAGACCATAATGAATAAAAATCTTGAATACTGAATTTCCCCTACCAGTGTGAACTCAGAAAGAAGTGCTAACAAACACGGGTGCTGCACTTGGGTGCAGGGGGTGCTTGTTTGATAATTCAATATTGTGGTCTTCAGCATTTTGATCTTTTAAAATTACGGTTTCAGGATTATGGGTTTTAAGCATGTGGGCTTCAGGACTGTAACATCAAGCCAAGAACACAATGAAAAATGTCCCAAAACCACACCTTACAATACGGCACTGATGATGTAACCTTTTCTGACCCAAGGCCTGCTAACTTTTCAAATCTTAGTGCTAAAAAGACGCCTGGCCATCTACATATAACAGTTGCTGATAGCTGATAATTCCATACTCTGAATTATTGCTAGAAATGCTTCACTGCATTACAGCTTGTGACCAATAGAGCAGTTATCCACCTAAAGTAACACATTTCCCTGCCTGAGATGCCTGCTGTAGTCAACATAAACAGTGAAAGGCAAAATCCCTGTAGACAATCCTGCCACCTGCATGGAGGCACCTGAGGGAGTCATCTCAAACAAGCCACCTCTGAGCAGCTTGTGATTAAATTATAGCAAGTAAAATAATAAACATTATGATAAAGACTATAGAATTAACATATCTGAGGCCACAATCAGTACTGTACACTGCCAGCAAACCAGTCTATATCAGTGAGAGTGCGCTACACCTGCTGGTAGGCAAAATACTACTGAAATGACTATGTCTAATTCTACGGTCACATTTAGACAATGACAAAGGCTAGGCTTGCTTAAACTGGTCACAGGCTACAATGAGAACCTTTCTGCCAAAAATTTGTTCGTAACCTACGAATGCCACAAATGAGACAGTTATCACATATATATCCCCCTTTCTCATGGATGGGAAGTGCTCACCAAGTAATTGTACAAAAACGTGTGTAGTCTGGGTACACTGTCTATTAACCGTACTTAAGAATAAGCAGACACATGCTAGGAGACCGAAGCAAATAAGGACAGAGGAGCTGCTCAGCTAAGGTCTGAAGTGAGAACATAACCATTTGTTAAAGGCACTATCACTTATTCCTGGCTTACTACAGTTTGCACTAATGACCAAAGTCCTCAGAGAAACTAACAGCACAAGTGTCATTTAGTCATTCACTACAAGGATAAAATGTTTAACACTATCTTAATTCCCATATCTCTTTAAAATATATTCTTGAATCCAAGGTACTCGCTTCTGAATGGTCCGCAGGATGAATTTAAAATGACTTCTGTCTTGGAGAGTAAAATTTACTGCAAGACTGTAATGACATGTTCTCAGAAAATCTGCCATTGTACTCCAAGATCAAGTGCATCCCAGGATTCTATTACACCAAGATCAAGTGCATCCCAGGATTCGATTACACCAAGTATGATGGTACAGGGTTGGCTTGCCACACAAAATGAAAACACCTATTTAAAGAAATTTTCAGACAAGTTCTTCCAGTTAGCTGGCATTTATCAAAAATGCAATTTGCAACATAACATTTGCACTATTTGGCTCTAATTTATCTAGCAAGAGCTCAGGCTGCAGACTAACTTTCAAATGCTGATTTCTTCCATGGCTTTAGTCAAAGTGCTTAATCATTTTCCCTACCACATGTTGAACATGGATGTCTAATTTTAAGGCAAACTAGTAAAAAAAAAAAAAAAAATTCCAGCAAAATACTGGCAAAAGTGTTCATTACATACACATTTCTGCAGCAGAATTATGACAGCAATTATTCATCAAGGTAATTATTAACAAGAGATTACTGTAACAAACCCATTATCTGCCCTTCAATTCAGTAACAAATAGCAGAAGAGGCATTTAAGCCATGCACCCAGGTTCATTCTAATACTGCTTGGCATCGCCTAGCCCTTGGGAATCGAAAATCGGGTAAAATTTGGGTCAATAACATCTAGGCTTGTAAGAGCTCTTGAGCCATTAGCCCCAGTAAACTCCTATGAACCTCTAAATGTTAAATGAAAAATCACACAAAAGCCTGAATTTTAGGAAGAAATCAATGTAATTCATGGTGGCAAATACTTTGCATTGTATGAACAAGTCTACATTTCAAACAGCACTATGCAGTGACTTTCTTGATGTTTAATGTCTATGCTCGGTTAACTGACATCTACAACTATTAATGTATAAAATGAATCACCGGACAGTACATTTTCAAGGCACTCATCTCTTTTGAAAATGGGTACCATTTCTGCTGTAATGGATATCTTGGATGTAAATGGCCACAAACCTAAATGAGTTTTTGTTTTACCTACGACAAACATCCTGCATATTTGCCTTCTTCCTTTACAGATATTTTTCGTCCACATTCTAGCCAGTAAATGCATAAAGATATGCATTTAGTGTGTGTGTCTGTAAATATATATGTCCCCTGCTATTTTTCCATAACACTTTTCAACCCTAAATGTGTAGACTCTGAAATCTGCATTTGTGATCATTACTTTCCAGGCAACTATTCAGCCATCTAACAAGCTTTCCACAGTTGCCAAAAACAGTACATTGCTTTAAGAGATGTACTTTTTCCACTGAAGTTTTCACATTTAATGTATTAATTGTTAGCAAACAAGCAGTCTAACTGCTTTTTTTCATTGCAATAGTAATTCATTTACACATAGGTTTAAATTAGAGCACTGACATTATAAAATATTTAAGAAATCATGTGCCAGTTGATCACAAAGGGGTGTCCAGAGTAGTCTTTATAGAAAGGTGTCAAAATGATTCACACATTAAAAGTGCACATCTCTTTACCCTTAGATATTTTAAGAAATGGGTTGCCAGCCAATCAAAAATGAAGAACTTGTTTGTTATTCAGCTTTCCAACTGATGCCCACATTAAAAAGCTGCTGTATTTTACCTTAAATGTCTGCAATTCCTTTTGGGGGATAGCAATACAAACACGTCACTAGAAACAAAACGGACACTGCCCACACACTGCAGTGCCTGGACACACAATCTCAACAAAACTTGGAGTCCACAGAAAGAGTAGGGATACTTAACTTAAATCACCTGCTCATGGAGTTCCATCAGTTTTCTGTTTGTCGAAAAGGGCATTATGTGCAAAACAGATTTAGAATACTGATTTTCTGTAGTCTAGATATTTGGTATTTATGTAGTACAGTTAATATATTTTCAAGGGCACAGCCTTATCTTGATTTTGTGGTGAAGGCAAATAACTTACTCTAGCTGTTACTATCTGACCGGGGAGGGGGGTCTTTCTCCCTCCTTCTACATTATTCCCTCACCTGTATCGCCCACATTTTCTTCACTATTTTACAGTAAAGGGCAATAAATAGCGAATTAAAACTGCAGTATGGTAGGTCATCTAATGAGGGGATGAGTGTATAGAAAACCCTTGCCATCCTTTGCTGAAACCACTGTAGTGGAAGTCAGTCTCATTTCTACTTTCCTGATATTTCCTAAAAAAGGACATATGTGGGCAAGAAAGTGTCCGGAATACTGGAAATTGAGTTATAAATGTAATCCTTGTTTTTCCTTCATTCTCCAATTCTGTAAAGACTTTTCTATAGGTTGGTCAAAGGGGATTATGGGTATAAAGGAATTCAGAACACTACTTGCCAGTCTGAAAGACAAAACCTCTTCTTAAATCTATCCACCAGCCAAGAATCTTTGCCCAACTGCTGTTTTTTTATTTGAATATGGAAAGTGTTGAAGATAAAACCTTCTAAGAGATAAGCATCCTGTATGCCCTCTTAGCTTTTTAAGGGTAGATGGTTAGAAGGCATGTCTACTGCTTGTAGAATCTAGAGACTACTGGAAAGTGGTGGATTTGTTTACTTGTTTGTTGTTAACCAGGTAACTTCTTCCAGCATCAAATGCGGGTAGGCAACCTGTTAAGCATCAGACACTAACAAAAGAAGAACATGCAGTTTCCAGAGACCAGGAACAAAACCCTGATCCTGGCATCCTGCCATGGTACCATGTCTTAAAATAAATGTCTCAGAATCACTTTCTTGAAGGTGAGACTTCATTACTCCTACATGTATAGAGAGATTGCACTTCCTTGTTTTAGCTAATCAAGTTGAAACTGATGTAGATGTAAATCTAAGAAAACTTTGTGGGCATTGTAAAATAGAATATACAGAAGAAGGAGCAACAACCAGGGATATAAGTATGGACCTTAAAACACCACTACAAACTTTGCAAAAGACACAAGTTTATTGTAAAGTGCTTTTCGTCTCGGTTCTTACAGAGATTTCCTCAGACAAATTTAAAGAAACTTCAGGATATTTAAATCAAACTTTAAAAATTCACATGACTCCCAAACACCTATCATTCACCAGAATGCATTCAAATAGTTAATTAGGCTCATTAATGAGTTTGTTCTCAATTAAGGGCGAAGCTTTCTTGTTCAGGCAGTAAACACTGCCCACATGCAACTATGTAATTGCACCACTATTCCTCAAGACAACTTACATAATTCAACACAATATTACAAAATGAGGTATGCAAAAACATATAACCTTAATATTTATATAACCTTACTGATTGTATAAAATAAAATTCTAAAAGTACACTACCAAAAAACAGGATAGCTTTTTAAAAACAGTGCTTAAGAATTCCTACAAATAAAGAAGTAGAAAATAAGAAAACCCATCCAAAGTACATTCAGACTTGTACAACAGTTACTTAATGCGCCCTGGTAGTGCAGCCACAGTATTATTACAGAATCTAACAAATAAAATATGCTACAATAAATTACTTTGATCCCAAGTCCTAGAACATAAAAAAAGTTACACTAACAGGGCTATACGGGAAATATATAATAAAAATTGATATAATAAATAAATGAAAACCAAGGAACAGTTTCCACCACATACTACAAATAGTAGTAAAGGGTATGGCACGTGTAATAATAGTGCCATCATAAACCTTTTTCTACAGACTCAATAAATAATAAATGTAGAAAAATAAATGGAGATAGAAAAATGAATAGATAAATAAGGGGAGCCTTACTACAAAGTATGTTGATCTATCTAAGTAAGCTCTTCAATTTTAAAATGCACTTTATTGAATAGTTTTTGTTTAAACCGGGTTGGTGGTATGCTTGTGTATGTAGTTGCCACAATAATTCTAGCCTCTCCAATAAAAGTGCATCAGGCCCTCCCCTTTTATCGGGGGGAATGCCATCAATAATCTTAAAATTTGAAAATATGATTTGTATGTACTCCAATGTGTCTAACCAATGCGTTCACTTGGTTGTTTCTTCTGATGTTATATAAGTGTTCATATAGTCTCTCCTGCAAATTTCTTCCTCTTATAGAAAAATGTTTGCCTATCTCTATATGTGTGCAATAATTGCACATACCACATTTGTACATACCCTGGCTTCCTACACTAAACTTTTGTTTAGATGGCTCTAGAATAGTTTTGAGGTTCCTTCCTCTTTTGAATACTACTTTAGGTGTATTCTTTAATCTACTGGATATAGTGGTGTCTGAAATGATAAACTCCCAGTTTTTATTTATAATCTCTAGAATTCTATGGATGTCTATACTATATGTTGTAATAAATCTAATTACGTCCCCCTGCTTGTTGGACTTGGATTCAGTTCAGTTAATCAGATTTTCTGGAATTTGTCTACTGTCTGCCTCTCAGTCTTTTTCCATGCACTTCCTGCACTAATTCCCTGACCATGGTTCTAGGGCATCCTCTTTTTCTAAACATGCTTTCCAACGTTTCACATTCTAATATAAATTCACTATTGTTAGATACCATCCTTGCAGCTCGTACCAGCTGTCCCTTCACTACTGCCAGTTTTTGTGATGGGGGATGACAGTTAGTATAATACAGGAACGAGTTGGAATATGCATCCTTTCTAAAAACTGAAGCTGCAAAGCAGTGATTATCGTAATCCTTTCTCAGGTCAACATCCAAATATGAAATCCTTTTAGAACTGAAACTATAAGTAAATTTCAAAAAGTTAGTTGTACTATTCACGTACTCAATCAGGTTTGATGCTTCTACTTCTCCTCCCTTAAACAAGACGAAAATGTCATCCAAAAAACGAGTGTAAAAACAAATAGTATCCCTGAATTGTTTTTTTTTTTTTTGTACACATACTCCTTCGCCCAATAGGCCAGAACTAAGTTCGAGAAACTAGATCCAACTGGGGACACCATGGCTACCCCCACTGTTTGCAAGAAAAACTTATTTTCAAATGTTATACAATTATTGGTTAATATAATATCTAGGAGTTCACCGATGAGGTGTATTTCCGAGTCTGGGGCCCCAAGCTCCTTCAATAGGCTGACCCATTCGATACCCTCTAAAATGAGGAATAGACGTGTACAAATCTTGTATATCTACAGTTAAAAAATTCAATTCCTCTTGGAATTCTAACTTTTGAATATTTGCCAAAAAAACTGCAGGAGTCCTTGCAAACCTGTGGTTGTTTGGTCACATATTTTTTTAATATACTGTCCACATGTTTAGCGCAAGCATATGTTATACTACCTCTGGCATCAACGTGTGGTCTCATAGGGGGATTTTCGGCACATAGGGCTCAGTTCTGGGACCTCTCTTGTTCGGTATATACTTCTCTGAGGTTCAGGCTAACACAGAGGGATTATGGATGACAAAGTTCGCAGATTACTGCAAACTGGGGGCCATAATCGAATCTCCAGCTGACACAAGCATCCTCCAAAAGGGTCTCACAGAGACGGATGCTTGGTGCCAGAGCCACGGCCTCAAGCTAAATGCTAAAAAGTGCATAGTCATCCCCTTTGGGAAAAACAAGGTGCCCACAAATTACCACATAGGTGGTAATCCAGTAATTAGAGATTTGGGGACCAACGTAGATAGTAATCTCTCCTTTGATAATCACGTTGCCAAAGTGGTTAGAAAGACCTTCTATATAGCTCACCTTATCACAAAAGGGTTTGCATCTAGATCAAGAGAGGTCAATGTGCCCCACTACTCGTCACTCATCAGGCCCATAATTGAATACAATGCCCCTTTTGGGATGTACCTTACCCGACACCTGCAGCAACTGGAGAGACCCCAAAAGTACCTCACCAAGAGGATCATGGGCTACAAACAGATGTCCTATGCAGCTCAACTAAAGAAACTCCAGCTCTACTCAGTTGCTTACCGCCTACTCAGAGGCGATCTATGCCTGACGTACAAAGCCATGTCAAACCCAGAATTAATGGACATGCTCCACCTCAAAAAATCCAAGTCCCTTAGAGCTACACGCTCCAGGGACCTAAACCTCAGCACAAAAATAAATAGGACATGCTGGGGGGACAGATTCATTTCCCAGAGGCTCCCCTCACTCTGGAATAGAATCCCAATTCATGTTAGACATAGCCCTTTGCTGACCCTCTTCAAGTGAAATCTGGACGCGTGGATGGGAAATCGCAAATTCACCCCTGGGATCTCTTCTGTGTCCCTGCTAGACAGAGGCACAGTAAACTAATCTTAAAAGGGTACCTTCTGTGACCTACTTTACAGAGGCACAGTAGGCTTATCTAATAGGGATTCGGAAGCCAAATACACTCTGGCTAGGCTTATAAATGCCCTAGGGCAGATAGCCTAGTATCTACCTATGAACCTATATATGTATTTTAGGCACCCCAGATAAGATTGGTACTCTGGGGGCTGGCATACTTAAATAATTGAAGTCAGACAAATCAGTTCTTGCTTCAATAAACCATTCATCTAAGGTAGATTTCAATCTGTTGCACGTACTGTTCAGTTCGTTTATTGACACTTCCTCATATGTCATACTATCAAGAACCTTACCCATTCTTAAGCTGTAATCATCCAAGTCCATTATTACTAGTCCCCCTCCCTTGTCCGGCTGCATTACTTTAACAGCAGCCCCTTCTAAAAGTGCAAGGGCCTGTCTTTCACTTCTAGTTACATTAAATTGCTTTGATTGCCTGTAAGTATTTACATGATTGTATATGTCTAATTCACATATACGTTCAAAAATTGCTAATGTCAGACATAATGGTGGGTTATATGTACTAGCAATATGGAGTGTGTACGGCTGTTGAGGTTTATCACCAAAAAGTAATTGTAAATTAAGTCTTCGTACAAACAGATTCAAATCTATCAATATGTCCTCAGCTGTTACTTTTCTAGTTGGAACAAATGTTAGCCCTTTGGCTTGAACATCCGCCAGTGTTGTATCAATATCAATGCTAGAAAAGTTAAATATTTTAAAGCCACCTTTACTGTTGTAAATTGTTCTCTGTTGGTAGACCCTGCCTCAGGTACCCGAGGCTTGATTCTGAAAATTTTATTCCACTTGTGGGTTGGCTGTTTTCAGTTGCCCCACATTACCTCGGCCTACATTATTAGATGTGTTATTAAATACATTGTTCCCTCCAGTACTCGTCTGGTTGTTGTTTCTGCGAGCCTCTTCACTCTCCACATAGTGTTTTTTTTACTTTGGTATTCCTTAACTTGACCATGTGGGGGTCTATACTGGAAAATATACGTTCATATTCATCTAAACAAAAGTTTAGTGTAGGAAGCCAGGGTATGTGCAATTATTGCACACACACAGAGATAGGCAAACATTTTTCTGTAAGAGGAAGAAATTATTCTACGAGGAACAATTATGACTGTAACTCGAAGGGAGTAGTTTATCTAGCACAATGTCAGATTTGCTCCATGTTCTATATAGGCAAAACTGATAGAAAATTCTGGGAGAGAATATACGAACACTTGTACAACATCAGAAGAAACAACCAAGTGAACGCATTGGCTGGACACATTGGAGTACATACAAATCATATTTTCAAATGTAGGATTATTGATGGCATTCCTCCAGATATAAGGGGAGGGCCTGATGCACTTTTATTGGAGAGACTAGAATTACTGTGGTAACTACATACAAAAGTTTGCTACCAACCCGGTTTAAACGAAAACTATTCAATAAAGTGAATTTTAAAATTGAAGAGCTTACTTAGTTAGACCAACATACTTTGTAGTGAGGCTCCCCTTATTTATCTATTTATTTTTCTACATTTATTATTTATTGCGTCTGTAGAAAAAGGTTTATGATGGCACTATTATTATTACACGTGCCATACACTTTACTATTTGTAATATGTTCTAGGACTTGGGATCAAAGTAATTTATTGTAGCATATTTTATTTGTTAGATTCCATAATAATACTGTAGCCGCACTACCAGGGCGCATTAAGTAACTGTTATACAAGTCTGAATGTACTTTTGGATGGGTTTTCTTATTTTCTACTTATTTACTTTTAGGAATTCTTAAGAACTGTTTTTAAAAAGCTATCTTGTTCATTGGTCATGTACTTTTAGAATTTTATACAATCAGTAAGGTTAGATAAATATTAAGGTTATATGTTTTTGCATACCTCATTTTGTAATATTGTTTTGAATTATGCAAGTTGTCTTGAGGAATAGTGGTGCAATTACATAGTAGCATGTGAGCAGTGTTTACTGCCTGAACAAGAAAGCTTCGCCCTTAATTGAGAACAAACTCATTAATGAGCCTAATTAACTATTTGAATGCATTCTGGTGAATAATAGGTGTTTGGGAGTCATGTGAATTTTTAAAGTTTGATTTAAATATCCTGAAGTTTCCTCTTAAATTTGTCTGAGGAAGTCTCTGTAAGAACAGAGATGAAAAGCGCTTTACAATAAACTTGTGTCTTTTTGCAAAGTTTGGAGTGGTGTTTGAAGGTCCATACTACATCCGTGGTTGTTGCTGAGTTTGTCTTGTGGAAATTTAGCTTCAATAATATACAGATGGCCAGGACCAGTCTAGGATATGCTGGACTGGCACTGGGGGGGGGGGGGGGTTAGGAACTGGGCATATACATTTACTGCACGTGTGTGTACTTCTTTAAAACACAGAACTGCAGAGTCAGCAACAGAGTGCTTGTACAGAAACTTGAGAGATATGAACTCCACAAGATCTGTCACACCATTTTGGAGCAGGGGATTAAGAAACGCGTAGTAAAAAAAAAAAAAACACAAACAAACAAAGGCATCCATTCATCCATTGAAGGTCCAATCACAGGTAGGGAGGAAGGTTGCACTAGTTTGGGAATATTCATACGAAGATGATCAAAACATCTATTTTGAGTATTAGAAATCTTCCTCCTGCCTTCAGTCTGAAAAAAAAATCCTCCTTTTTGGAAATGGCTTCACCAAAGAAAATGTCTTAATTTGGAGAATCAGAAGAAAACTTAACTTCCACATCCAAACCCTAGTCTAAATCCTTTTGCATCAGAAACAGTCTTCCTCAGAAGAGGACTCTCTTTTCCTTCTTGAAGGAAAAGTAATAGTTTGCGCTTGCTATAAATCTTGTTCATCTTTTAACAAACCCTGAGCCAAGATAAAAACAGTCATCTTGAGAAGTCAGAGTAAAAGCGATTTCTGAGGAAACTTTCCTAGCAGTAAGTGATGAAGATAAATTCTCTCTGTTGCCTTTTCAACATCTCATCCACCCGAAGCTTCCACAGTAAAGGACAAACCTCTGCTACAATACCTTTGCTCTCAAACCCCCCCTTCTCAGAAATAGTGCCTTGGTTCAAGGAGAATTGATTTCTCACAGTCAAATAGGGGAAGAAGCTGAAGGATGGTTGGTGGCCATGGATGTTTTTTTTTCCTTTCTTCACAACTGCCTACAAAAGGGCAAAACGTGAGGGTCTGGATAAAGGTGACATCTGAGTACTGGAAAAGCACCTCACCTGTATCTGCCATCTCTGACTTTTAAGCAGCAGCAACGGCCCTGTGACAGTCATCTCCTTCTTTTGATATCTTGTTCCTATGCTTCTTTTTAGCTGAAGTGTTAGAAGTCAAAACGGAAATAGTAGTTTATATAGTGGTGTACACCAAGAAGACAAAGTACATATGTGTAAGGAAACTTAACCATAACTGTAAACGTCTGGACAGATCACAGCTACAGTAGCCTCATCTACATGGGATGTCCTGCTAAAGGATTTGACCAACCAGCCAGCATCCAAAGTTTACAGCACACACCTTCCATGTGGCTTTTCAACTTCAATGTTTAAGAGAAGCTAGTGGCCTGCGGAAGAAAAACTTCAGATCTTTCTTACACGAAGAGGAGACTAGAGCCCTGCTCAGTAGGATCCACACCCATATCAATCCCACATCCTGGCATAAAAACAGCCAAAACTGGGGGATGGAAGGAGGGAGTGGCCACTGCAGCAGTAATCAGAATGAACATCTACTGTTACGGTAAGTTTACTTGCACAAACGTAGTATCCTCATCGTTAGATCACTGCTTCAGTAAACTAAGCAAAATGGGTTGAATACCAAAGCTTAGACAGCAAGGGCGGAGGAAGATAGCTCAGAGTCCAGGAGCCCCTGAAGAACAGTCATTTCAAAGTCAGTCCTGGATGTAGGAACCCAGTTTGTAATGCTTGCTAAAGGTGTGTTCACAGAATGAACAAGTAGCTGCATCTGTTATGTGTTTTTTTTGAGTACACCCCTTCCCAAAAAGCCAAAAAAATAGTCAGACCCCTGGTAGAGTGGGCCATGACTTTACCTGTATGTGGCTTGTATCAGTGAGAGTAACAAAATGCAATGGCATGAGAGAAACATTTGTAAATAGTTTGGACAATGGCTAACCCTTCATACCTTCATAAGAGACAAACAGTTGACCAGAAGTCCTGAAGGATTTTGTCTTGTCAAAGTTGCACTTGAGTTGCCTGTGGACATCCAGTGTGTGCACAATTTTCTCTCCTTATTTTTAGGCTTTGGAAATAAAACAGAATGATTAATATAGCCTGTTTTAAAAAGTTATAAATGACTTCAGGCATAAAGGAAGGAAGAATTCTGTTCTCAAGGTTATCTGGCCTTGTGAAAAATGGGACAGGGATGATTCACCACAATAGCTGGTAATGTAGATACTCTTTTTTGCCATTGTCACGGCAGTGAGTAATACTGTTTTCCAAGATAATAACTTCAAAATCAGCCTTGTGATCAGGTTCAAAAGAAAATAGTTGTAAGTTTTTCTATTACAAAGTTAAGACCACATGAACAAGCCACCTGTTTTCTATGATGGTGGATATGCAGCAGCCCTTTCAAAAATTGTTTCAGTGAAGGCAGGGAAGCAAAGATGGAGTCTAAGGACAGACAAGCAGATATGGCAACAAGATGAATATTAATAGAAAAGTGAGACGGGCCAGAGGACAACTCATATAAAACACTAAACAATCACAGATGTATGTGCCTGACAATAAAATATTGGTGCTTGGATTGCAGCAACTAGAAAACCTTTTCCACTGACACAAGACTTTTGGGTTTCTAATACCATGATGGGAATGGACTCCATTCCTAAGTCAAAGCATGATTAAAGTTCATGAAATTAGTACTGTTTCAATCTTTGATGTCAGCCAGAAGTGCTCTTCGCAGCACCTGCAATGTGGCCAGTAATGACTCCTCCTGCAATTTGTATGGGGTTACACATATTAGTAACATATCTAAATACGATTGTAAATTCTTTTTTATAAAACCTGTTGCTCCTACTACTATTGGAACTGTGTGGATATCTTTCTTCCACATTGCTCTTGTTTCTGCCTGCAAATCCTAATATTTTATGACTGTTTCTGTACGCAAGCCATGTAGTCATGGAGTGTGGCGATTTCAATGATCAGTGCTACTTTTGTCTTCTTTTCATGGACCACTATACCTGGTTTTCTAGCATCTTCCTTTTGAACTGTTGGTAATGGGTGATCCCATGTGATGTAAACGTCATGATCTTCTATGAAGCTTTGTGGCTCATGTTTCCAATGTTTTTCAGCCACTTCAATACCAAAATGTTGCACAATCCCCAGTGCAACAGTCTTCCACATTACTATGTCTTTCAGTATACAATCCCTCTGCCATTAGTATGTCACAACCAGCAATGAGGTGTGCAACAATTTCAATTCTATTTCACAAAACCTACCTTTGTCTGTTTCTCCCACATGCTCAATGAACTTTATAAACCAATGTGTACGTAGCACACTATCTTGGGCCACCAATATTAACCTTCCATCTCTTGGTCTGAATTTGCCTCTTCTTAACCTGTGTTCAATCCTGATCAACATGAAGTTCTTCCAGAAGTCTTCTATACTTGCAACTATATTTATGCATTTTCCACATTTCTTGTCTTCTCATCTGGTCCTTCACCTTATATTCTTTTGTTTTTTTGGCACATTCAGTTGCTTCTTGATTTTTATCTACTTCTGGTTTGATTTAAATTCCTGCTTGATTTCAATATGCTTCTGCTAGATTAAGCACAGAAGTCATCTTAGATTTATTCTCCTCATGTTTCAAAACTTCCACTGTTTGAGTCTTGTGTGGTCAGCAGATGTATGCAGTCCCAAGATTGCTAATCTATACATGTAATCAATTTCAAGGAGGCCCATCCCTCCTTTGGAATGGGGAATATATAATATTGGTATGCACTGATTTTTAAAAATCAGTTAGTGAGCATGAAGCATCCTTCTTGTTTTCCTGTCTAACCTATCCAACACGTTTTGGGGCCAGTCAATTGCTCCAAAACTGTAAGTTAGGGCAGGAAGAGCAAATTGGTTTATACCTTGAATTTTGTTTCTAGATGTCAACCCTGACTTCAAGATTAATTTAAGTCTTCTAATGTGGGATTCTATAAAATGCTTTTTTCTAGTCAATCCATGCCATACTTAGATTCCTCCCCTTTTTACAGTTCTCCACTATGACTATTTAACAAATGATACTTTGTTCCAAATTACTTTCTTTTATTGCCTTTTTGTTCTATTGCCATAACTGATTTTCTTCTACATGACTATAAACTCTGTCAGCATCAATTTCAGTGAATTGTTTATACGTCATCAGAAGACAAGTTATTGGCCCATAATGTTTAAGGTAGCTTGCAGGTTCACTCTTAAGTAGCATTGTTAGAAAAATTGGTGGTCTGTTCGGGTGCACATATAAATAGTTCTTACTCATTGCTAAATCTTCGTGCAAAGATGTTAGTACCTTTAACTAGACGTTCGGTACTGCAACTGGGCCTGGGGTTTTCCAATTAGAGGCTTTTCTTAACTTTGTTTCAATCTCTCTGGCTGTTATTTCATCCCATTTAAAATCCTGTACCGTTAAACTTCTTATTCTTTCTTTTGCTACTTCTATCCATTTTGCATCTTTGTTATGTTGCACAGGATCTTCATAAATACTTCTCCAAAATGTATCCATTTCTTTTTTTCATGGTCTTTCAATTCCTTTTACTTTGTTTCCCAATTCTCTACAAAACGTTTTGGGGTCATCAATAAATTGCTTATTTTGTACTTTCCCTTTATATCTATCTGCCTATCTTCTAAGTTTTTTTGCCTGTGCTGATATTTTTAGTTTATTTGCAATAGTGCACAGTAGATCCTGATCTGTTCTAATACTGCACATTGATTTTATCCTATCTTTCTAAGTATTTCTGTTGATCTGTTCCCTCTTCTAACAGTGACACTTTTCATTTTCATCTTAATTGCTTTACAGTTCTCTATTCGATACTTCCATGATGGCATTTGATTTCTCCCCTTCCTTTCCTTCACTACCCTGTGTTCTTGTAGTCGAATGTTATCTGTTATTAATTTGGCTACACAGTAACATGTCCTGTTTACTTCTGTTATATCGCATGGATCTCTAGGGACAGTCCTAATTGCTGTGTTCATTTGTTTTACCAAACTTCTGACTTTTTGGGTTTTATTGACCTTCAGCAGTCTATTTTTTTCATTGATCTAAATATGTCCATCAATCTCTATTAAAATCAAGTAACTTCTCTTAGCTCATTTTCTTTTAAACTGAGGGCACATTTTTTGTTTTCCATTCCTGCAGGTATTCTATAGAAAGTTGTATAGCATCGTTCTGTGGCACGCTCTCTTCAATTTCATCCTGTGCCATCTGGTGCTCTGTGAGTTGGGAGCTCACTGGCCTATCACAACTCAACATTGACTGTGTCAGCATTTCCACAGTTTCCTGTTCCTTCACTTGCTGTTCAGCTTCAAATGAATGCTTATACTGGTTTCCTCTGGAAGGCTCCAAAATACCTTCATATGGCACCTGACCAATTGTTTCCTGTTCCACTGGGTTCCCCTTAACTTGGATATCCATTGCTCTATCCTGTTGTTGTTGTGCTTTCTGAATTAGATTTTCTACACTGAATCCTTCACTTTGCAGGTACTCCATAATCTCACTTCCTATTTATTTAAATTCTCCATTACTAATCTACTTTTCCTCTATGTCTTCTTATTTTTTTGTATTGTAAAGTTTTCCATGTCCGGATTCCTTTGCCTGTATTTCTCTTCCAATATCTTTCATGCTGCTCTTCTTGTATCGAATAGTTTTACTTTCTCTTTTGCATAGATATTACACCATATTAAATCTCTTTTTCTTTCCTATCCATATTTCTTCTTCAGATGTCTCCTGATCTTCCTGTTTCTTCTTACTTTGGGAACTTGCTCCATCATGCTGTGATGTAACCCATGTTAGACCTTCTACACCAAATTCTTGACTTCGCAGGCACTCAAAAACTTAAACTTCTACTTTACTAATTTTCTTTTCTAC
Organism: Protopterus annectens; assembly: GCF_019279795.1. Classification (NCBI taxonomy): domain Eukaryota; kingdom Metazoa; phylum Chordata; order Ceratodontiformes; family Protopteridae; genus Protopterus; species Protopterus annectens. The sequence goes on along the minus strand of NC_056737.1, from coordinate 203,508,906 downwards.
ATTCCCTCTTTGCGATATTTTTTATTGTGAAATTTTCCATATCGGGGATGCATTTGCCTGCATTTCTAGTTGAATATCTTTGGGAGGCTGCCTTTATATTTATTAAATTTGGCTTTTTCCTTTGCATAAATATTGTACCATATCAAATCTCTCTTTTTCCTATTGCCATATTTCTTTTTTTATACTTTTCAAAAATCTTTAGGTTTTGTTGTTTATATTTTCTCACTTCCTCAGATGCTTCTTTTTCCAAACAGACTATGGTTTCTTGGTCTATATACTGTTTTTCACAAATCTGTTTTACTAATGAACACACATTTTTGAGGTTTCTGACAGTTTTTCTTGGGGAAATATTTTTCTCTCCTCTAATTTCTCTCTCAATCTTTTTGTACATCTTGTGTCTGGAAATTCTGGGCTTTTTGCATAATAGTAGCAATGCATAACATCTTATCCTCAATAGTCCACTCTATCGTCTTTATAGCTATTCTTTGGCCATCAGTTTTTGTGGACTGCTATCATCTTCTACAACAGGGGGCCATCCTCCCCCTGGGCCTGGCTTGGCCCCATTGTAGGAATGTTTCCGTATTTTGAGGATTCTCCCTAGTCTTTTTTTTTTCATTCCTGGCACCAGTGTGCCTACCAGGATTGGGCACTTTTTTTATGCTGGGTCTTGTGCACACAGCTATCTTTTTTAATTTTTGACCTATTCTATCTATGATGTATGCTATATAAATACAGTCTATTTGTGTGTCGTCTTGGTGAGTTTTTGTGAAAAACAGGGTCCACCTCATGAAGGTACTCACCAAGACTTCAGAATGAATTCAATTTCAGCAGTACTACTTTCCTTTGCTTGCTGTCTCTCTATTTGGACACTTTGCCTCCTTTAATACCTGCTGCATGTCCTCAGAGAACAGATGCCTAAAATATAAACAATATATACTATAACACAACAAACAATAATAATAATAAAAACAAACAGAAAGGTAACATTCAAGCCAAAACGATAGGCTGCCCTATTTCTGTAGTTGCTAACCTTCTCACTGATTGTTTTCTGTTTGGCGACTGCTGCTCCACCCGGAAGGTATAACCAGCTCCATTTGCCCTTCAGGCTCACTCCACCCGCCCCCACTACCTGTACTTTTATACATCTCCTGACTCCTCCCCACCCAACAACTCTCCAATCACAACACACTTAAGCCAAACCCCACTCGCCTGTAGATCTACATCGCCCCAAACATCCACCCCTCTTATAATGCTCTACATAACATCTCTCACTATAACCCCATTTGCCCTACTAATCTCTCTTACCTATCTCACACTTTTCCTAACCCTTGTCATAACTCTCACACACACTCCACTACATCTTAACATCAACCTCACTTCCTATCCTACTCATCCATCTCACATGAACTCTTTACCTCTAACCCAATCTATTTCTTCAAACAACTGTTCCCAACACAACCCCCCGATACCCCCCTCTTAAATGTGGTACCAGAAAAATCACTACTATCACACAACCCAAGTTACCCTTGCCCAACACACTTCCTCACTCTTCTACTCCAACACATCTCGCTTTCACTAGCCGACAACATCCACCCCAACCTCGGACCCATCTCTAACATCAATCTCACCAAACCTTCCATTCAACCCACAAACTCTAAGTCTATTTGCCTTACAATACTTAACGCACATAGCCTAAAAAAATAAAATCCCTAACTTCCATGCCTGGCTCTCCCATAACCACCCCATTACCGCCGTTTCTGAAAACCTGGCTGAAAAACCTATATAAAAGATAATGAAATCCTACCACCAGGTTTCCAAATAATTCACAATGACAAGAGCCCACAAAAAGGATGTGGAGTAGCAATAATCTACCCCACTTCCCATAACATGACTCCCTATTCCAATAAAATACCAACCTTTGCTAACGCTGAAATTATAATAGGTTTACTAAAAATAAACCACAAGTCCATATGTATTGCTGCCCTCTATATTCTCTCTGGTGATATCAAAACTCTTTAAAACATCCTGTTTTGATTCTCCTCCAATATAAAAAATGAAACCTGCATACTCGGTGATACCAACATCAACTGGAATACTATTAACTCTGAAGCCCATCCCACACAATCAACCTGTACAACTTCTCCCAACTAATACAATCTCCAACCAAACAAAATAAAGATGATACCTCTGGTACAATCATTGACTGGATCCTAACAACTCACCCAAACATCATCACCAAAGCCAGAATATTACCTGATCCTCTCAGCGATCACCTACCAGCCTTTGCCGACCATCTCCCATCTCCACTGCATAAACACCAGTACATTCAAACCCACAACCTCTCCTCTTTCAACCCTCTTTCTCCAAATGCTTAAAGCATACTGACAGGTCCCTTCTTAAAACCCTTCCTCTAGATGATGCCATTTCCTACTTTAACCACTCATTCCTAACCCTTCTCAAATCAGCAACCCCAACCCCCTCGAACCAAACACATCAAAAACAATCCCTGCCCATGGTTATCAAAAGATACTAAACTAGCCTTGCACCAAATGGACAAAAAATGGAAACAATATCAAAAACATAAAAACCCTAGCACCCTCCTAGAGTATAAGCAACTACAAAATGCCACAAAAAAACCAAGACTGCAAAGCCCACTACTCCAAACTCCAGTCTTTGCACTCAAATCCCAAAAAATTCTAGGACTTCATTTCATCCATGCTGCATCCTGGCAACAAAGAAAACCCCTGCCCAGACCACAACTTCTCCAACATTGAAACAGCCAGCCAGTTCAACTCATTCTTCATAGAATGCATAGCTAAACTATCAACCTCCTCCACCAACACCCCAATCAACCTTCCTCCACCATCCTTCTTACTCAAGCCCATCCACACAAGCACTATAAAAAGACTTCTCCTCAAACTCAAACCTTGTTGCAATGCACCAGACAACCTTCCACCCACTTTCCTCAAACAATCTGCAGAGCATTGGTAATCCCATCTCTATTCTTCTAGACAGATCCATACAAGAATCAATCGCCTCTTATCTGATGCCATGCTTACATCATCCCCTCTACGAAGGTGGCAAAAACACTGATCAACAACTTCAGGCCTACTGCCATTCTTTTCCACCTTTCTAAAATACTAGAGAAAACGATACAAGCACAACTCATGGCACACCTAACACTAAATCTCCTCTCCCCTACCCAACAAGACTTCCACCCTGGCCACAGCACCATGACTGCCCTTCTTTCCTGTCTTGAATCCATAAACCTTGAACGCGAATCAGGCAAGTTCATATCAACACTGTTCCTTGATTTGTCAAAGGCCTTTGACACCCCCTCACACACCCTACTTATATCCCAACTCTCCACCCTGCACCTCTCTCCCCCCACCATCGCCTGGTTTTCCAGCTACTTGTCCAACCAACAACAAGCTGTCCAATGGAAAACAACCTCCCCCTTCCTTCCCACACCCACAGATGTCCCACAAAGTTCTGTTCTTGGCCATCTTCTCTTCAACCAATTCATTAACAACTTTCACCAATCCATTCCAGACTCGTCTATCATCCAATATGCAGATGACTCAGCAATCATCTGCTCAGCCTTCTCCCCCTCTGAGCTCCTAGCCAAAACCCAACTAGCCTTCTCCAAAACAGAAACCTGGATGCAGTCTAACCATCTGGCACTAAATGCAAATAAAACCAAACTAATGTTTTCCCCCTACCAAAAACTCAATTGACAAATCCACATTCACCATACACAGCCAAAACACCCTCTTTGAAACGGTTGCCAACACCAAGCTTCCTGGCATCATTACTGATGAATAATTAAAATTTGGTATCCACATCCACTCCACAATCAAGAAAATCCACCAAAAGTTCTACAGGCACAACCGCTTACTAAGCCCTCTTCCCAGTCAAACTCTTGCATCCACCTCCCTACTCCCCACCCTTATGCATGGTGCCCCTCTTTTCACCAATCTCCATCTTGGCATTCGGTCCAAACTTGAATCCTGCTACCACAAGATTTCCAAATTTGCAACCAATTCAAAAAACACATCCCACCACTGCCACTCCCTCCTCACCCTCAACTGACTTGAACTACCCAACTACCTCAGTTACCTACAACTCACCATTGCCCATAAGCTCATCTTTAAACTTGCCAACTGCCCAGTTCTCGCTACTTCCTTAAAACCTTACATTCCCAACCGCTCACTCAGATCCAAAAAACAAAATCTCCTTCAGGTCCACAAACCTGCACAACCTCCTAGCCATCTACTGCTGTCCCACTCCTTAGCTAAACAATGGAACTCTCTCCCCATAACACCTACATAACCTACCTAACCATACAAATTTCAAATCTCAGCTACTCTCTCATCTTTTTTCCAAATGGGAAAGTCACGCTCCAACTTAAACCCTCCCCCCTCATTCCACCTTGCACTGACTCATCCAACTACCTCAACTATTACTTCATCCCACCCAAACCAATCCCTCCCCTACTAAAAACTAATTTTCTCTCTAATATCTATTGTACTATACTGTCCAGTCTCAAATAAACTATTACCCTTTCCATGCATAACATTTTCCTAATCTACTGGCTAGTAGCTATATATTTTGAAATGTTAAACCTACAACTGAGCGTATAACAAAAATATTTACTTCATGTAAATGTTGACATTTCTGTATTGAATTAGGTCTTCATTTTTGTAACATTCTGAAACTCCATGATATTTGCAATTGGCTTATCTGTAAATGTTTAACTGTATGAACGATGTCCTTTTGTAACATGTGAAATGTAACTTGCAATTATTGTGGAGCTTTTCTCCCCAGGCCTCCACTGAAAGCAGGCTCTTCTTGCCCCAGTGGACTTCCCCGGTCAAACTTAAATAAAATAAAAAATGGAATTCAAATTATGTCATCCAAACAGTTAATTGAAGTTCTTGAAGATTGGGGTGTATAGACCACACCCCAAATTCCATTTTGTGAAGGGGCTTGTGGCAATTTCCCTTGGCCATTTTCAAAAGAAGAAAGAAGCACTGATGCCTGGGCCAAAAGGTAGTCACTAAAATGATCTTTGTTTAGTCTTTCCGGATCTTTAGAAGTACTCTGGTTATATGAGGAATGGGTGGAAAAGCATAAAAAAAAATTCCTGTCCACAGGAATGAGAAAGTGTCAGTCTTCCAAGCCTGTAAGCAAAGACTCCTGTAGTAGAATTTCTTCAACTGTCTCTTTTGACAAGAGGTAAACAGATCTACTTTAGGAGCCCTCCACAAATGGAAAAAATCCTGGAAAACCCAAAGTATAACTTCCATTTGTGAGGTCTGTCCTTGTCCTACTCAGCTTATGTGCAACAATGCTTTGCTCTGATGAAATGAAGGTAGACTGGAGGGAGAGACTTGAACTGAATTGCTAGATCGCAAGCTACCATACGTAGTCTGTATAGGGGGTAAGTCCTACTTCCTTCCCAGTTTACGTACTGCATCACTGTGGTGATGATTAGTGAAGTGCCTGGAGTTCAAAGATGGTTCAGACACTGAAGAGCATTCATTAGAGCCATCATTTCTTTGACATTTGTGCCTCTTAACTTATCTTGATTGTAAAAGAAGACTTGTATTTTCACCCCCTTCCAGTCAGCTCCCTAAGCAAAGTCTGATGCATCTGTGGTTACAGACTGAACAGGGACATTAACAGAGAGAAATGAAGAACTGGGTTGAGAGAAAGTGCATTTGTATAAGTAAAGTTACAACAACAGTAGATGTTTTATTACGTCACTGTTGCAGTAACCTCAGCTGTATGGGTTATAACCTGCCAAGTACATGACCATCCTGCAAGTTTTCAAAGCTTTGGGGCACCTTCCACATGCCCCAACTGTTGTGGAGCTTGAAGACAGATGCATAAATAGTAACGGTTAGGGAGCCAAAACCTTCAGAGCTTTCTTCAAAATCAGCCTTGTGAGGAGGTTCAGAAAGAAATAAAATTACAGCCCTGAAAGGAAAATATCAGCAGAGAAATCAACATTAACATATGTAAATATAGGACATAGCTCTCAACCTCTCAGCATAAAAAATCTGGACAAAGCCCCAAAAATAGGAATGATTTTTGAATATTGCTGTTATAAACTTAGAAAGTTGCCGGGTCTTGTTACCATGCCTTTTCTGAAGGACAGGATAGGAAGCCTGAAACTCAAATGCCTGCCGTTATTTAATGAATTCAGCCCGCACTGATTTGCCACAAAAAACTTGGAAAACCACATATTTTATGACAAACCGACCAGAAATAGGAGGCAAAAATCTGGACAGTTGAGAGGTATGTAGAAGGAAAACATAAGGGGAATGGACAGGAAGCAGTTAGAATACTGCAACAGTGATCTAATGGTAATCATCAACCATTCCAGTAAGTTTACTTACACAACTGTACTATGCTCAGCATTAAATTACTGCTGTAGTAACTTAAGCTATTGTACGTAGATTACCAAAGCTTATTATTATATAGGTTCAGAGATACTAACTAGGCTATTGATCCGTGAAGCTCTTGATCCGTGAAGCTCTTTATAAGCCTAGTCATACGTTCCCACAAAGTTTTTAGCCCTTGTGTTTAAGTACGAATCACCCAGAGACACGCAAAGTGTTTACATGTTGCCCCCATCAGTGAGGGACAAAGGTGCTAAAATGGGTGAATTGGTGGTTGCACTTCCTTTTGTCCAGATTACATCTGGATAATCTAAGAGAAGTACTTTGCTTTATGTGGAGAGGAAAGCAATTCTAAAGAAATGGTATTTTCTGTGTCACACAACTTTCCCTCCAGCCTGGTATATTTATATTGTAAAATAGATTTAGATATCTTCAGTTGGTGTTTAAGCCTTGGACTTGCAAATGTACTGTGATTTGAAAAGACTGGGTCAGTTGAGGCTCTGTAAGCAAAGAAGAGTTAGACCCTCCGAAGCCTGTATGATACCGAGGAGGAGGACAGGACTTAAAGACAGTAAGTAAAGCTTTTATGATTTAAGATCTTGATTTTCTTGGTGAGAAAGTGTTGCAGTTGTTTAAGTTGTGCCAAAAGTATTTCAATGGGTACATACCTGAAGGTGGCATTATACTCTATGGTCAACCTAATATTTATCACATCCCTTAACATGGATGCTATATATTTACTAATAAGCAGCACAATGAAGGAAGACTTTCTTACAATGGTAGATCCATGGTGATCTTAGTACAGTTTGTTTATATAGTTTCCCAGGTTTCTAACTACTGGATCAATTGTCTGAGGTGTGCTGTCAATGTGATTGTTACTTTTTGCTTGTTGAACAATACTACTATACATTTCTTGGCACTTAGCTGTAGACCATGGTTTTGGCACAGTCTACAGGTTTGAGAAAGACCCTCTTTTGCAGGTTGTCTTTTTCTTACCTTCATAGGAAGCAAATATTTGAATGGCCTTCATGAAAGATCTTGTTTGGTCTAAGTACCGTTTCAGCTGCCTGTGGACATCCAGTGTAAAAAAGATATTTTATACCTTGTTTTAAGGTTCTGGAAATACAGAGAAATTAATAAATCAGCTCCAAGGTAAACTCAGAAATCACTTAAGGCATAAAAGAAGGATTTGTTCTCAAAGAAACTCTACTCTCTTGAAAAATAAGGTAAGGCTGACTCAAAACAAGAGCTTTCAACTGACACTCCTTGCGGAAGTCACAGCAATGAATAACACAGTTTTCCAAGTTACAAATCTCAACTTTGCCTGGTGAGCAGATTTAATGAGCAGTGTTACTTTTTTTTTTCCAAGCACAAATGTACCATCCCAAGGAGCAACCACATAATTTATAGGTGGACAGATGTATAAAAACCATTTAAAAAAAACTACTTGACTTCAAGACAGGCAAAAAGGGGTGGATCTAAGGGCAGATAAGCAGAAATGTCTGAAAGATGAATGCTGTAAAGTAAAAATGGCCAGAGGTCAACTTTCACAAATGTTCTAGAACTAATGGAATCAAGAGCTTTAAAAAGGGCCCTATTTCTTAGCACAGCAGTGACTAGAAAATAATCTCCCACTTACAAATATAAGACTCCCAGGTAGCAGATATTTTAGCCTCCTTTAGTGTCTGTTGCATGTCCCCAAATCTTCCAGGCAGTCTGCAGTGTTTTCAGCTTGCAGTTTATAAAACATCTCAAATCTTGTGAGAGTAGATCCAGTCTGCGGAAAAGTCTGTATTAATTGCTTTTAGACATTTTCAAATTAAGACAAATCTACTGTTGCCTGGGCCAAGAGGGAGTCACCACCATCTTTTGAGTCCGTCTGGAATTTTATAAGAACTCTGGATAATGGAAAGGATGGAAAACACACAGGAACATTCCTTTCCATGGAAATGAGAACACCGCTGTCATCCATGCCTATTTGCAAGCAATCCTAGAACACAACTGCTTTGCCTCCTTTCAAACAAGGCAGTTAAACATTCTATCAGGGGTGATCTTCACAGCTGGACCAATTATTGGAAGACCTCAAAGTGCTGTTTCCATTCATGGGGGTCTGTCCTGGTCTTGCCCAACCTGCCTGCAATTTTGCTCTGACAGAATGTGTAAAACCTGAAGAGTCAAACTGAGCCAAGAAGCTACTTATCAAGCAATAAAGGCAAGTCTGCAAAAGGGGTAGGATTCTGGTACCCTGTTTGTTGATATATCAGAGAATCATGAAAATTGAAAAAAGTTTGCAGATATAAGACAAATTATGCAAATATAAGATGTTAATGTCTTGAAATATGCAATAAATTATTACTGAAGTGCAGTAGATACACCAAAGTAAGACCGAGAACTGATCAATGATAGCCAAATATAGAAAGCCTTAAATCTAAATTCTTTGCAAATTGATGTGTGATGAGCATTTTTTAAGTTTAAAAGAAGAGCATTTTGCACTTTGGGACCTTAAAGACTAAGAAAAGAGATGTCTAGGTCAAGTCTTCAAGTTCCTGCATTCTTTCACACCAGAAAGATACATGAATAAAATCTGCATATCTGATTTGAGGCTGCTAGTTCTATAACCCCGAGGAAAGAGCAAACTATGGCTTACAGGCTGAACAGAAATCTACTGGAAAGTAAGACGGCACTCCCAATACCATCTGCACGCTGTCTGGATAACCTGATGACACTGGGTAACATGAAGGGCCCAGACTGACAGATTTAAGGGATTGCCATGATGGGGAGAAGCTTGAATGGGCATGTGGCCATTCTGACTTCTTGAACTGGTACTTTGTTCTGGGAGGCTTCACCTCCCTTTAAATCTTTGAGATTCCATGCTGTTGTTTTTTAAAATTCTGTTTGGTTGAACTTTGCTGAGATTATTAATTCAGGACCTTTTCGCAAGAAGCAAAATAAACAAAGTTTTTAGGGAACTCTGATTGAATGGCTTACCCAAATCTTTTCACCTTCCTTTTCAGTCTCCCTCTTGCAGCAAATCTTGGATCTCAGCAGAAGGACCAAGCAAAACATCTTTATTCAGGGGAGAATTTAACATTTCAGATTCAACATCTTCTGGTAAGTTTTAAGTAAACAAGCAAATCATCTCATAACTGAAGCAGCAGCAGGAGCTCTGGATACAGTATCGGTAGAATCATAAGCTCTTTACAAAATGTTTGGTTACTTCAGAAGCAAACACAATTAACATTTATCCTTTGAAATACTTATAAAATGTTCCCATGTTCTCTGAAGAAGTCAGTTAACATTTTAACAGTAAGCCTGGCAGTTCAGACTTTCGAAAGTTAAAACAGCAGAAAAACAAACGTAATTCCCAAATCTATTAAAATCTTTTCCATCCTTATCAAGAAAGAACGGGAACAGCATTTATAGTACGTTTAGCAATACATGGCTTTGATAAAGAAATAGCTGTAGTATCTGATTTGGGATTAGAAAAATGAAAGATATTTAGGTGTCTGAGATACTTTGTATAACCTATTGGACTTTTTGGGAGAAGGAGGTTGTCAGGCAGTACTGTAAGCTGTTACGAAAACATCTTCTAAAGCTGACAAAACAGGAGGGGCAGCTGCAGGCCGAGGACAATCCACTTGCGACACATAATTCTGCTGGGAGAAATTGATTTCACCCTTTTCCCACTGAAAGAAATCTTTTTTTTCAGCTACAGTTTCACAAAGATAACTTCTGGAGGGAAAACCAAAGAAACACTTTCCTCAAAATCAAATTCTTCAGCTTGGGAAGAATTTACTGAAAAAAAAAAAACTCTTCCCATCTAGTTTCACCTCTTCTGTCTGCGAATTGATGTCAGAAAGAGAGGAAATGATTTTCCTTTTTCTATTAGGAGTCAGTGAAGAAACAAGATTTACAATATTAAAGACTGAAAGCAATCCTTAACCAAACCCAGAAAATCTTCCCTTCCCATAGTGACAAACAGGGGAAGTGAATTACTTAACTTTGTGCTTTCGTTTCTAAGTTCCCCTATAAAAAGGGCCTAACCTTGACAAAAGTAGCCCAAGAATCAGGCACCTTAGCCAATCTACGAGTAAGACGTCATCTGCTTCTTCTCCCTTGTCTGCTGAGGACAACTCAACAGTCGAAGAGGACATCTAAAGTACAGTTTTGTACCTACCATAAATGTAGATGTTCGAGGATCAACATTGCTGCAGTCATAACCTGTGGGTAGTCCGCTGTCCTCGGTCGGCCCGAATACCAAAGGGTTAGGCTGGCGTCGGTCATGGGCGCCTGGAGCTGACGTCAGTACGTAGTAGTACTTAAGTGCATGACCGACGCCATATTCTCAGTCTTTCTTGCCCCAGATGTCAGAAGGCCTTAAAAAGAAAAGGCCAGAGCCATAAAGGAGAGAAATAACAATTATCCCCAAGTAATAATAACAACAACAACCACAACCCCAAACCAAAGCGGGGAAGGAGGGAGGGAAAATTGGACTGCAGCAATGTGGATCCTCGAACATCTACATTTATGGTAGGTACAAAACTGTACTATGTTCTTCGTCTCACATTGCTGCAGTCATAACCTGTGGGTAGAATCCCAAAGCAAAGGAAAAGGTAGGCTGGCAAACTAAAAGGCATTAGGGGCTGCTAACATGCCCTGTAAGACTGCAGTGGCAAACCCAGCCCTGGACTTGGAGAAAAGAGGGAGATGATAATGCTTAGTAAAAGTATGAACTGAACTCCAAGTAGCTGCTTCCAAAATGTCCTTAGTAGCTACACCCTCAAAAAGCAGTAGAAGTGGCCGTAGCCCTAGTGGAATGAGGTCTAATCCCAGCAGGAACATTCTTCCCATGATGAGAATAACAAAAAGCAATGCAATTACCAATCCACTTTGAAATAGTCTGCTTTGAAACAGCTTTCCCTTGTGAACCCAAAGCAAAAGTAACAAATAACTGTTGAGTCTGCCTGAACTCCTTAGTTCTGCTCAAATAATAACGTAACTGCCTGTGTATATCCAAAGAATGCAAGATTTTTTTCCCCCTTATTTTGGGGATCAGCATAAAAGGTAGGCAAATGGATAGACTGGTTCAAGGCCACATTAGAAATCACTTTTGGCATGAAAGTAGGGTTAGTACGCAAAGAAACTCTATCCTTATGGAATATTAGAAAGGGTTCAACTGCCATGAGAGCCTGCAATTCAGATACCCTTCTGGCAGAAGTAATGGCCAACAAAAAGGCAGTCTTCCAAGACAAAAACTTCAATTCATACATAGCTGCAGGTTCAAAAGGAGGCAAAGTAAGCTTCTCCAACACAAAATTGAGATCCGAGGAAGGAGTAGGAGCTCTACGTGGGGGTCTTATATTTTTTGCCCCTCTAAGAAATTGCTTAAACAAAGGGTGAGAAAATAAAGGAGGGTCACAATCATAGTGAGCAGAAATGGCTGCAGCATGAACCTTCACAGAGGAAAACGACAAACCCTTGTCCAGCAATTCAGCAAGGTACTGCAGTGTACAACTCAAATTTGGTACCGAGACATCAAAATCCTTTGTTGTGCTCCAAAGAAATAATCTCTTCCATTTTTCAGCATAAACTTTTCTAGTGCTAGGCCGCCTAGCTTCCAAAATGACATCCAAAACCTGCTGGGGAAGCTGAGAACCCACAGGCTCTAAAACAGAATACGCCAGGCCGTTAGATGCAGGGACTGCACCCTGACATTGAGCAAATGACTGCTTGACTGGGACAACAAATAAGGAAGCTGTGGTAAAGGCCAAGGAGGCTCCTGAATTAAACTCCTCAGCAGAGGATACCAGTGCTGACGTGGCCAATCTGGTGCTATTAAAATCATGCAAGGCTTGTCCCTCCTGACTTTCAAGAGTATCTTGGTAAGGAGAGGCAGAGGAGGAAAAGCATAGACGTGAAGGTTGTTCCAACTGAAAGATAGAGCGTCCACTTTCCAAGCTTTTGCGTGAAACATCCTTGTGCAAAATTTTGGTAGTTGGAAATTTAGAGGAGAAGCGAACAGATCTATGTCTGGAGTTCCCCAAGCCACTGTCAACTGTTGAAATACCTGAGGATCCAATTTCCACTCGTGGGGATCCACAATTTGTCTGCTCAATACATCTGCTAGGTAGTTCTGTGCTCCTGGCAGAAACCGTGCTTGAAGAGTGATGTGCAACCCCAGAGCAGTCTCCCACAATATCATAGCTTGTCTGCAAAGAGGGTAAGAATGAGTCCCCCCCTGCTTGTTGATGTACCACATGACTGTAGTGTTGTCTGTTTGAATCAACACCTGTCCTGGTTGAAGTAGGCCCTTGAAAGCCATCAGGGCAAACTGGACTGCTAACATCTCCTTCATGTTGATATGCAAATGCTGTAATTTGGGAGGCCACGTGTCTTGAATCCATTTCCCATTGAAGTGTGCTCCCCAAGCCAGGTCTGAGGCATCCGTCGTTAAGATCCGACTCGCCTCTGGTCGGGTCACAGAGAGTCCCTTGTTTAGGTGACATTCCTGTGCCCACCACAAGAATTCCTTCTGGATGCACGGTATTATCGGAATGACAGTGTCCAAATCGTGGCAGTGTTGAGTCCATACACTTTTGAGATACCATTGTAGCTTCCTCATATGCAGTTTGGCATTGGGAAGTACCAGAATGCAAGATGCCATGAACACCAAGGTTTGAAGGACTGTCCTTGCAGTCAGCCTGGACCGTACTGATAATTGCTGGAAGTAGAGGTGAAGAGTTCTTTGTTTGTCCGGGGTCAGAAAAGCCATCTGAGAAGCTGTATTCAGTCTCACACCCAGAAAGCACATGTCCTGAGAGGGTACTAGACTGGATTTTGTTTCGTTCACAGAATACCCTAGGCACCTTAAAACTGCCATCACATACTGTAGCTGTTGAAGTAACTCGTCTTTGTCTTGAGCAAGAATCAAGCAGTCATCCAGATAAGGATAAATTTGTATTCCCCTCAGTCTTAAGTAAGCTATTACAGGAGCCAGAACCTTTGTGAACACCCTGGGCGCAGTAGATAAACCAAAGAACAATGCAGAGAACTGATAATGAGAAGTACCAGCCCGAAAACGCAGGAATCTCCTGCAGCTGGGCCTGATAGGAATGTGAAGATAGGCTTCTTTGAGATCCAGAGTTACCATCCAGTGCTCTTTTCCTAGCAGAGGCAGAAGTTGTTGTAATGTTAACATCTTGAACTATGGAATGTCTAGGTATGTATTGAGAATGGACAAATCCAGAATTGGCCTCCAAGTGTTTCCTTTCTTTGGCACTAGGAATAGACGAGAATAAAACCCTAGGCCTTCTTCTGACGAAGGTACCAACTGGATTGCCCCCATCTGTAAAAGTAAAGAAATTTGATCCTGAGCCTCCATCCTTTGCTGAGGAGGTACATCTGGCATGCCTTTGAAAGGGGGAAAGTGTGAAAATAAAACTTGTAGCCTTGATTTATTATGTCCAACACCCATTTGTCCTGGGTGACCAAATGCCAATTTTGTTTGAAAAGTGCCAACTTTCCTCCTAGAGGAGCTGCCAGAATAGAAGGGTCCGGCAGCTGAAGATACAGGTCATTGGGTCTGTTTACGAAAAGGCTGACCCCTGCCCTCACCAGAAGATTGTGCAGGAGAACTCCAAGTCCTAGGTCTGAAAGAACCCTGAGCGTGAGCCCTGCCCCTACCACGTCGAGACCTGCCCTTAGACTGAAAATCCGAAGAAGGGTAAGACCATCCTCTTGCAGGCCAATTCCTGCTAAACTTAGGGGGCTGCACTTGCAAAAATTCCTTAACTGTCTGCATAGACTTAGCTTTGTCTTCCATCTTTTTCAAAACTGACTCCACAGGGGAACCAAAAAGAACTTCAGATTGAAGGGGAGCATCCAAAATCCGAGCTTTAACATGCTCGGACAAATTTTGATCCTTAAGCCAGGCATGTCTACGAATAACTGAACCAGTAGCAGCCACCCTGGAAGAAGCCTGAAGAGCATCGAAGCCACACTGCAAGGAATGTTTACCAACTTGATCTGAAGCATGAACTAAGTCCTGCAATTCCTTACACTCTATACCCTCAGCTAAAGCATCTACCTTAGCTTTCAATTGACCTAACAGAAAGTTCTGATACTTCAGCATATGGAATTGGCAATTTAAAGCCCTCATAGCTAACGTAGAAGAGGTGTTCACTTTTTTACCCCACCTATCCAACGCTCTAGAATCTTTATCCAAAGGTACTGGATTCTTAACCACAGAAGCCCTGACACCCTTAGGCCCTTGAATAATAGTTTCCGGATCAGCTCTAGGGCTCTTGTACAAATATTTATGTGCCTCTGGAACTCTAATACCTGTCTGGCTTGACAGGGGCAGGGGGTAAAGAATCAGGATTAAGGGAAGCTTCAGAAAAAACATCCTGAACAACATCTAAAACAGGGGGAATAGCCAAAAGTCTATGCTGTGGCAAAAACAAAAATTCTCTAAGCCTCTTACGAGAATCTGAAAAATCCTGACCTTCCCACTTGAAATGCTCCCTCATGGAATGCAAGGTTTCAGAAAAGGAAAAATCCTCTGGAGGTGAAGCAGAAAGACAGGAATCCTCTGCATCCGAATCAGAAAAGGGAGGAAAATCCTGAATATCTTCAGCTGAGGACTCAGAGTAATCTGAGGAATGCTCCATTCCCTCTAAATCTGCCTCCACCCTAGGCCTCTTCTCTGGAGGGGGCATAGAACCCCTGATCAAAGTAATCAAATCCTCTGCCATTTTCAACATATGTTTTTTAGGAACAGAACCCGAAGAACCAGAACTGTTTCCCGTACCAGAAACACCCAGTCTAGCCTTAGCAGGGCCTTTAGTGACTGAAGTAGAAGGCCTAATAACCTTTTGTAAGGATGGAACCACAGAAACTTGAGAGGCACCCTCGGCCTGACCTAACTCCTGAGAGGCCAACTCCTGTAAAAGTAAAGGTTCCCCCTGGGATTCAGCCGAGACCTCGGCTGGATCCACAGATTCAACCGTAGGTTCCATAGAACCGGCGTCCGTAACGGACAACTCCTCCGGTTTAGACCTTAAAGATTTATCTTTTCGCTTTTAGCGGTAGCGGCGCCGGAGGATCCGACGGCATGTTGTAGTTACACCGCCATCGAAAACAAGCCTAGCACAGTCTAATCTGCGTTTAATGGTGCGCTTATTAAATCTAGCGCAAAAGCGACACCCGACTACGTCGTGCTCAGGCCCTAAGCAAGGAATACAGAGAGAATGATAGTCCCTATGAGGTATCTGTTTCCCACAAGAAATACAATTATTAACTTTTTCTGACATCCGGATTAACTGAGGCAAGAAAAGACAAAAATTTTCTCCAACGGGGTACTTAGCCCAACTTAGTCTTCGGTCTGAAACTCGAAAACTGAAAATTTCAGAACGCCGAACGGCACTTGCAAACGCTGCTTCTGCTTCGGACCACGCGGCAAGAAAGACTGAGAATATGGCGTCGGTCATGCGCTTAAGTACTACTACATACTGATGTCAGCTCCAGGCACCCATGACCGACGCCAGCCTAAACCTTTGGTATTCGGGCCGACCGAGGACAGCGGACTACCCACAGGTTATGACTGCAGCAATGTGAGACGAAGAACATCTTAGTCTTTATCAGCTTTCAGAGGAGCTATACCAGAGAGACCAACAAATAATGATGAAAAGTTCAAAGAACTAGGTCTGGTAACAGCAGAGAGTACCCATCAGTGGCTGAGGCAATAAAAACTGGCTTGGCCCCAAAACGCTCCTAGAAATTTTTTTCCTCTGGACAGGGGAATGAAGACTGGGAAAAAAAAAAAAAAGATAATTGCTCCAATGGCCACTAGAGAAGAGCCAGAAAGGCAGGTAGCAGAGACTGGGTGAGTCTCTAAATCTCCAGTAGAAAACATTTTTTATGTTTGGATATAAAAATTTCAATTACAGTTCTCAGAAGCATAATATCCTACCCCTAAAATAAGTATTCTACATAAACACATAAAAAATGTACACCAAAGTGTTTTTTTAACCACTTTTTTCACTCAAGCATTTCTCAAGGAAAAATCCCTTTGCATGACATGACAGTCCATAAAAAATGTTTCTTAGCACAAGCTAAGAATAAAGCAAAAAGCACAATTTTTCTTCATAAAAGTCACATAGTGAAAGATTTTCCCCAGAAAAGTACTCATCTCCCCAGCCTTGAAAGATCTTGCCAACTGTCTGTTTCATGAAGAAGTCAGAGGGAGCATACTTGAACAGCAAAAAAGCTCTGAATCTTTTGATGCACTAACCACTGCTTTCACGCTTCTCTCTCCAAAAAGTACAGCAGTTAAGAGTACATGGAAGGTGTCCTTTAGCTTTAAAAAATGTCTGGCTGGTCATATACTTGGCAGGATACAAGACATACAGTTTAGACTACTGCACCAGTATGTAATGCTGAACATTTTATCCACCAGAGTAACTCCCTTTTCATACACCCCAACACTGGGATTTGAAACAAGAGGGGATACTGGTGCTGAAACAATAGTGATTTAATAAACCACTGAATTTCTCTCAAACGAAATCTGGCCAAGGGAATCGATCAAGAGAGCAGCAGTGGCCATAAAACCTAGAATTCTGAGATATTCTCTACCAGATGCCAGGGTCTTGTTAAAAAATATCAGACACTGGTCCCTGTAAATCTCGACTTTGCCTTGCGTAAGAAAGGCAGTCATAAGTGGTGTATCTGGGAAACAACCTACAGGCACTAGCTTGCGAGAAGGATAAGAGAAGATTTCTCTAAGGTCACCTGTGATCACAGGCTGAGAAATAGTTTCATTATCAAAGGCAGAGATCCTTGACAAGCTGGGAAGGAAATCTGCAAAAAATCAATCACTTAAATAAGGGAAAATGTGAATGGCCTGCTGTTTGCAATGGGCCATTACAGGAGCCAGAAACTGAAAACATTCACAGAGCTGTAGATAAACCAAAGGGCAAAAATGGCAAACAGAAAATGCAAACCAGACAGAAAAGTGCAAAAAAACAGCTGAAACTGCTGTTAATTGGAATGTGATGGCGAGCATCTTAAATCCAGTGTTACTCTCCATTTCTTCTTCCAATTTTCTAGTAACTCTCCATTTCTTCTTCCAATTTTCTAGCAACAAACTGCAGGGAAGTTTAGAATTTTGTAGTAGTGTAAATGTTTAGAAAATTCTAGAAGAGTTCTCCAGGTGCCCTCTTTTCTTTGTCATCAGAAAAAAAATCCTGAATAAAGCTCTTTCAGTCTTAAGTATGGAAGAATAGGTTCCCTTACCCCATGAGACAGCATCTGATCCAGAAGGAGTAGGACAGTTTAATTGAAGGATATGGAAATGAAGGCAAGCCTAGTGCCAGATGTAATGTTTTGAATGATTCTCAGTACCTAAGTATCTGACGTTATCAGGTGCCACAGAAGTAAGTGAAGATCTAGACTTTGGGAAAGCTTTACTGTGTTGCCAAGCTGGGTAGGGGGGAAATTCTAATGGACTTTTTTAGGTTGCCATTGGTTGTGGAAGGATTCTCCTTTTTTAAACCACACTGCCACAGTTTCTTGAAATGTTGCTCGCCTGAGTCATGCTGGGAATGCTTGTTCTGCTTTCAAACAAAAGAACCTAAACTGGAAGAAAAACTTAGATTTAGGAAAGAAAGGTTGAAAAACATTTGGGTAACACCTTGAAGTTACTTTCCCTGTTCATCAACTGTTTAAGGTCCTCCACAGAAGGATTAACGCTGATTTCTAGGGGAGCATTTAAAATTTCAGTTTTAAGATCTTCAGGTAAATTTTGAAACTGTAACCAAGCAAAACTTCTCTCAAGACAAAGTCCAAAAGTCCATGGTAGCAGCTCTGGAGAGCACCCACAGCATCATAAAAATGTCCAAAGGAACTTTTATTAACTGACACAAGATAAAAAACGTTGCAGTATCTGAAGGCAGTAGCCTAGCAATTAAATTCCTTAAATTGTCCTATGAAGCGAGCAAAAATTTAGGCACATATGCCTGATAATTTACAACTCTGAAAGCCAAGGTGGATAAAGAAAAACTTTTTTTTTAAAACCAAACTCTTTCAAAACCTCTCCTATTTTGTCTGAAGATTTAAGGCTATGCTGACAGGAGTTCGGCAGAAGCAACGTTTGACAAGGAAATTGCTGCAAGATCTGCCCTGGGGTTAAAGAAAAGAAAAGCAAATGATGGCACTTTATCCATCTCATCATACTTTAATGAAGCAGCTGCCAAAAAAGGCATCTGGCAACACATGAGAAACAGGTGCAAGTTGTGGAAACCACCTGTAATAAAACACAGTATCTTTAATGCTATGTATTTTTGTTCCCTGTGGAAAGAAAATAGCTTATTTTAGCAACAGGACGGGAATCTTATTAAAAGCTCTGTTCAAAGTCTGACACTGCCTTGTGGTGAGGGAGTATTAGAAACTGAACCATTCTAAATCTTGTTCTTCATACTGGGAGTCAGAATCAGAGAAGGATGAAATTCTCTGCCTTTTCCTAGAGACTGAAAATGCTCTCAACAACCCTTTTACCAAAATCAGTATGCCTAGATTTAGGTTTCCTCCTCCTAAAGTAAGAGCAGCTCAAACGATGGTCCCTATCCCAGGAAAAAGGCTCCTCACTGTGTTGTAGCAAAGGAGCATCTCCTAGTACCTTCCCCTAGGTCTGCAAGGAAGAATCCAGTGCTTTGGCAGGTTGGCCACACGGATTAGGCCTTTGCGGGGCAAGTCCCACATGTAAGAGATATTGTAACGATGATCTAATAAAGATCAGTCAGTATTCTGAGGGCAGACCTGTAGATCTGGAGTCTCAAGAAAGTCAAATAGTGGTGCTTTATGGTCTAAGTTAGGCAACCTTGTGCAGACACTAATGCCTGCTGAATTCAAACTATACATGCACTTCAGACATAAGATGCGGATAGGCAGAATGACAGTTTAAAGCCATGCATAGATGGCCATTTCTGGGTGGGATAACAACAAATGGGCTGGAGAGAGTGTTGCTTTTTGATGACTATAACAGAAGAAACAAAACATTTTAATTACTTTATCCAGTTTTCACACTGGATGACTTAACCAAACAGCAAGGAACTCATAGAAACCACATGGCCATCAACAGTGACTGAACTTACAATACATGTGCATAGGAAAGAACACTAGTTGGCTTTACATGTTATTAATTCACTTGCTAACCTGATGAACTGACTGGACAAAAGTATCCTTGTAAAGAGGCAGCCTAGGAATATTATATGGTTAAGTGACTTGCTGCGAGTCATGCAGCAGACAAAAAGGGGTAGAAGGAACGAAACTCTGTACTCTGGAATACAAGCAGCAGCTAAGAGCCATAACCCTATGCAATAACTTCCAGACAAGCTTTGGCAAAAAAAAAAATTAGGGAATGCTCTGAAGCACTCAGTCAGCTTGAGACCTGTATGTGTTTGTGGATGGGGGGGCAGGTGTAGGGATACTTATGTTATCAACACAGCAGTTTTACATTTATTTTAGGATGCAAGGAAATAGTAAACATCTGTGTTAAATGTTCAGAACGATAGAGAATGAGGGGATTATCTGTATGAAGAGATTATCATAGTACAAAACAAATGCCTCTGTAACGTAATTCGGCATACAAGTAGTTCTTTCAACTGTCATACATAAAACAGTAAAATAAAATTCAAACTGGAAAAAATGAAATGCCCATTGGAAGTGCAATTCAACATTTCCAAGTGTACACGGTGCTTGCTGCTGCATACCTAGCAAATGTAAAGCAAAAGCCCAAAGAAATATACGTGGCACCTGCTGTAAAGTGTTATCAGTAGGATGGTCAGTCTCTTGGGTTTGGTCCACATCTGCTCACTGTTCCATTTCTATAAATTCAACCTCTGAAGGTGGAGTGTCTGCCACATTCATAGACATAGGCTGAAGTTCATGGGCAGACAGCATAACTAGGCACTGTCATAGCAAACATCTGCACAAGTTTGCCCACTATAATGAGATTAGTGTTTGAAAGAACTTCACAACATCCCACAGCAGATCAGGAACTGCCATAGAGCATATCACAACATCCCGTAGCAGTTCAGGGAACAGCCTGTGAATGGTCACTGAGCATATTACAACATTCTGTAAACAGTCGCATACCACTGCTGCTCCACATACTGTAACCAATGATATTGGGAACACAGAGTCCTCTAACAAAAACTGGCTACACCTATGGTGGAAAGATCCAGTTTGGAGACTACTACTGTCCCTGTTTTTGGAAGAAATCATTGTTTATGGAGCTTCTCCTCATCCTTAACAGAAGAAAATATATTTGTGAGATACTGCTTCTCGGAAGCATTACCACCTTTTTCCCTGACACTATCCCTGGTCTGGCTGAGACTAGAATGACCAAGGATCCAAGTGACATACAACCATTAGAGACAGAAAGAGACAGAGAAAGGTTTATATCTTACTGACCCAAATGATAAAGTGATCAAAACCAAACTACTTATGATATATTGGATAGAAATCAACATTTTCCAAGTAGCAACAGGAAACTATGGAACAAGGCAAACTTATTTTTAATGTACTAGTGCGAGCCAACAACGTCACACTTAAATTAGTCTAACCACACCTCACACCAGGTTACAGCTATTCTTACCCTGGCATTAACGATCTATGCTCTGTTAAGTGTTTACTTAATTTAAAAGCTTTAGAACGTTGAATAATAGGCATTTATTTTTATGCATTTTCTCGTATATTAGTATATATTTTCAAGTATATTTGATTCCAAATAGATCTATTTTATGGTCGCAATTGGTTATTATTGTATCTGCTTCAATTAATTCTTTTTTCTTTTAAAGTTAACCCTAGGATGATTTTTAATGTGGGTAGCTTTAAATTTTAATTAATAAGTAAAGTAACTGATGTTAATTAATTTTTATCAAGAACGAATTGGATAAATGGTTTCAGTGTTGTAGAGTTATTTGTCTGAGGAAGTGCACGGAAGTTTGGTGCATGAAAGCGCTCACAATAAATACATTTTTCAATAATACTTCTGGATTGTTGGTCTACTGATTTACCACTGATTTTTTTCGCAGTTTGGTTTGTGTTTCCTTCGTTTTGAAGTTCATGGGCAGACAGCATAACTAGGTACTGTCATAGCAAACATCTGCACAAGTTTGCCCACTATAATGAGATTAGTGTTTGAAAGAACTTCACAACATCCCATAGCAGTTCAGGAACTGCCATAGAGCATATCACAACATCCCGTAGCAGTTCAGGGAACAGCCTGTGAATGGTCACTGAGCATATTACAACATTCTGTAAACAGTCGCATATCACATTACAACATACCACTGCTGCTCCACATACTGTAACCAATGATATTGGGAACACAGAGTCCTCTAACAAAAACTGGCTACACCTATGGTGGAAAGATCCAGTTTGGAGACTACTACTGTCCATGTTTTTGGAAGACATCACTGTTTATGGAGCTTCTCCTCATCCTTAACAGAAGAAAATACATTTGTGAGATACTGCTTCTCGGAAGCATTACCACCTTTTTCCCCTGACACTATCCCTGGTCTGGCTGAGACTAGAATGACCAAGGATCCAAGTGACATACAACCATTAGAGAGAGAGAGAGAGAGAGAAATGTTTATATCTTACTGACCCAAATGATAAAGTGATCAAAACCAAACTACTTATGATATACTGGATAGAAATCAACATTTTCCGAGTAGCAACAGGAAACTATGGAACAAGGCAAACTTATTTTTAATGTACTAGTGCGAGCCAACAACAACGTCACACTTAAATTAGTCTAACCACACCTCACACCAGGTTACAGCTATTCTTACCAAAGGGCGATGGAGACATGAAGGTAAGAGGAAAAACCAGTTTACTACAGTATCTGCCTCAAAGAGAGCTCTAATGAAGAAAAAACAAATAAATGCAACTTTAAAACATAACTATAAACACACTTATGGAGACAGTGTAGGCAAGTTTACTGCTACAGCAATACTACCCACAGCAAGCACCACAGTTGTGTGAGGTTGGCACTGTTAACAGTACACAAATGAACCCTACTTTTCTTCATAATTTAAAAATTTTGGGACATTGCCCTTCTCCTAACAATTTCATTTGATTTTCAAGAGCTAGAAAATCCTAAGATCCTTAGGCTGAAGCGGGATTTGCAGTTATCAATCAAGAAAAACAGACCCCAGATCCCATAGTTGAACCTCACATCTGACTGCCACTTGCCCTCAAAAGAAATACGCAGTTATAAAATTTCAATGTAAAAGAAATATATGGACCCTTTCAACAGTGGGTTAACACGTAAAGCAATGTGCTACACACGACAACTTCCTGCCACTCACCCCAGCTAAACATGTCAAACTGAGAAATGCGGTCATAGCAGAAAAATCACCATACTATCAAGGGAGCAGTAATCAGGAGTCAGAATGAAGAGTCAGCCAAGATTCAGCCTTTATATAACATAACCAAATACACTACCATTCAAGCAGACAAGTAATTTAATTATTTAAAAAACATCATGCAATATCTGCCTCTACCTGCACCCAGAACTCAAGGGGCAAAAAACTATCATCTTAAATGTCATGCTATAGTTATACAAAGACTTAAAAATGGGATTAGGGGATCAACACTGCATGCACAAACTGATCTTTAAATGCAGCGTAACATTACACTACTTACAGGGTGATGGAGCTCTCCAAGGCAGGAAAGATGACAGTCTTACAAATAAAGTAGCAATTTGTGAGAAGGGTCATAATACTTCTTTAAATGAATAACCAGAAATATGGTTCCAACTTATACACCTGAAAAATACAAACAAATCTGAGCATGAAACCTTTTCCACTTTAAGAGTAAGCTATAAACATGATTCCTGAGATCCTTGAAGAAAAACTTAAGCTGAACTGGAGACTGCAGATGTATTGAAAAGGAAAAAGTCTACATAAAACTTAATAGAAAGCTCTAGTTGCAGAAAGCCCATCCTACCCCTGTGGAACAAGAACATTTCCTGAAACCATAAATCCCGTCTCACTACAGACTTACGGTCAGAAATAAATAAAAAAAAAATCCTCAAACAGGAGTCTCTTTCTACCCAAAAACCATTTAAGATGCCAGGAGACAGGCCAGAATGAATTACTCCAAATGAAATCCATGCCTCAGACTACAGGCAAAATAACTCCAATAAATACGGTTTCTACCCAAGGAACCTAAATAAGTAAATTTCTGAAACTGGTCAAGTGTGCTACATGCAGTCTGTTTTGCACTACAAAATAGGACTCTGAAAATAAATCACACACAGCAGCTGTAAGTACCTCCACTGGGTCAAGCATTTTTTCACTTACTTTTTTGAATGTCAAGATCTGTTTATATTCTAACATTTCATTTCAGGAAAAGAGGTCCTATAAAGAGCTATAAGCAATTTTCCTCTTTTTACAAAGGTTGACTGACATCACATGATAAATTTAGTGGCAGGGCAGCTATGGCATCAGAGTATATGCACACAGGAATAGAATTCCTCACACGTGGAGGAGATTATGGATATCAATATGAAAACCAAAATATAATCAGGGATATGCATACACACTATCAGCATCACACCAGTGTAAGTGTGACATTAAAGTTACTGTACACTATCACTAACAGCCTTATCACTTAGTAAACATGAATTTGAACACAGGCATATTTTTCTCCATGTTTCTAACACTGTCATAATATTGCAATACTCTCAGTAATTAAAACAAGATTAAAGGAAACTGACAAACAGCTAAATCTAAGCAGAGTTAAAATAATAAAGGCTTCCTAGCTCCCAGTATCTTGTCAGTAAAGTGGATGCTGTTATTTAAGTGATGCCGCACAGTTCTGCAGGGAGATGCATGCTGCCTGTCAAACTAGAAAATTACTCTAATCACTTAGCAAAACAGGTGACAAGAGCAAGATCCATTCAATCCTTCAAGCTACCCGGCTTCTCAGTAAATATCACCTCAGAAGCCACATATTTCTGTACACATTTGTACACCTCTCCGTTTTTAATAGCTGCTTTGTTTATGCACCAAAGAGGTTACACACTAGGTCATATGCAGCAGTAAATTTCACTCAAGTGCAGTAAACTATTTGCTCACATTTACTGTTGATGGTTTTTAGTCATAAAGCGCTTAACTTTCCAATATATTAACAGGGCAGATCACAGAATACAGAGACAGCAAAAGAAAAACACGTCATTTGGACTGGTGCAGCTAAACACAAGGTCATTTGGAGTCTCTGATGAGCAGGGAGATACAGTTATGGTTAAATGTCTTCTGACCAGAGAAGACGCAGCTAAACCTTTCATAATAGCAATGTTAATGCAGTTTTCAACATCTGACCCATAGAAAATCTATCTCACTTGCAAAATTTATTTTAATTCCCTTCCACTTCCTATACTTTTCATCAGATTCTAGATACACTTGACGAAATGGAATGCAAAATTAACTTCCCTTATTACAGTGATATG
This sequence comes from Protopterus annectens, assembly GCF_019279795.1. Lineage (NCBI taxonomy): Eukaryota > Metazoa > Chordata > Ceratodontiformes > Protopteridae > Protopterus > Protopterus annectens. Next base: position 203,483,982 of record NC_056737.1, on the reverse strand, counting down.
CAGACCAGCAATGAGATTTTAAAAGGCCCTGAGGTGATCAGCTACAGGATTCTCTGTAGCACAGCGGTCCACAAACTTCTACCCCTAGAGTGAGCTTCTAGCATTTACCCAATGGTTGAAGACTAGTCCACATTCCTGCCTTTAAATATGCCTTGAATGGAAACACCTGAAAAGATTGGATAATGAGCTTGAACAAGTTTTTGATTTGTTGTATTAATCATAACAAAAAGCTAATGCAACAGGGCCACTCAATTTGTGTTTGTTTTATAAAAGGCAGGGTCTCCTTTCCCTTCCTAAAAGGCAGAGAACATGGACCACCTTTTTCCTGAAAGGACTAGACCTGTCTAGACTATTGCACAAATATTCAAAGGTATTCCTCTGCATTCTGTTAATTTGGGAAAAACACTGGTAGTTGAACAGAGTGATTCAAGGAAACAGTAGACAAGCTACAGTATAAAGAAAATACTTAAGCAATAACCCATGGCTGGGTGTGGGCAATGCTTGATTTACCCACAGTTGGTGTGGTTTGGTCACAAGGGCAAAGACATGTTATGACAATTCCGGGGTAAGGTTGAAGGTAAAGGGGTGACTTGGAAAAATGAAAGCAAAAATAGAAAAAAAAAAAAGAGTAAAGCAAGGCTGCTCCCTAAACAAGTGCTTGTTTGTTTTGGTAACGAATGCTAGAAATCAAATATATGAATATGGGTCAAAAAATGCAGACAGAGTTAGTGGTCAAGAAAGTAACAATATGCATGTCATATGTGGAGGACTGTTACAGCTGCAAGAAATAAGGTATGTATGAATTTAGTAATTAAATTGAGTAGGATTATTTATTTACTTATTTATTTGCATTTGTTGCACGGGAGAGTCCACTGGGTCATAGTGACCCGTTTTCAGTGGAGGCCCGGGGAAAAAAGCTTCACAAGAAGTTACATGAATAATAATAGTGAAAGAGAGGTTACATAATAGACAAAATTCAGAGTCAGAAACATTAAAGTAACATTATAGTAAGCCATAGTCTTTCATGTGCAACATTCATTGCAAAAGAAAATGAATAACAAGAGAGGTTACATATTTACAGACGTACTCATTATAAAAAACATTATAGCAAGCTATAGGCTTTCATGTGTAACATTCATTGCAAAAAAAGGGAGGTTACCTAGTAGACAGGTAATCAATATGTACACATTTAAAACAATTCTGGCAAAGAAAATACACATTAGGTAGTAATATATCTTTTGAGTATTATGTGAAAGAAAAATATTTTTAGAACATTCACAGAGAGGGTATAGGAACTTATGAGTTGGGGGGTGGTGCTTGGGTAGGAGCATGAGAAGGGCATTTCCACTTGGAGGACAGGTGTGAGAGCAGGTGGGTCTTGAAGTTGTTGTGGTTAGACATGCTGCATAGTGGAGAGGGGAGAGAGTTACACAGTTTAGCTATGGTGCAGGCTAGTAGTAGCTGGCCAGGAGGATGAGAGGGTTTGTACACTCGTAGGAGATTTTGGCTCTCGGATCTTAGGGAGCAGGAGGGTTGTAGGGTATTAGGGCTGTGGCCAGGGACAGACAGTACTGGTTTGGAGATGAGCTTGTGGGTAGTGGTAAGTTACAGATATCTGATGTAGTTGGGGAATTCTAGCCATTTGAGGATGTGTAAAGAGTGGCAGTGATGAGATGAATTTTTGGAGTTGGTTGCAAATTTTGTGGTAGAAGGATTTGAGTTTGGAACGCAGGCCTACATGGAGGTTGGCAAATAGGGGAGCGCCATGCATGAGAGATGGGAGGAGGAAGGTAGTTGAAAGTGTTTGTCGGGTGGAGGGGCTGAGATAACGGTTGTGTCTGTAGAGAAGACCAATTTTTTGATGGGTTTTCTTATTAGCGGAATACATGTGGAAGTCAAACTTTAGGATTTCCACAATGATGATGCCTAGCAGTTTGGTAGTGGGAACCATTTCCAATGGGGTTTTATTTTGGCTTGTAATGCAGAATAGGTTTCTGTCAAAATCTAATGGGGGTAAAAATCATTAGTTTTGTTTTGCTAGCGTTTAGGGCAAGGTGAGTGGATTTCATCCAGGATTCTGTTTTGGAAAAGGCAAGTTGGGTTTTTAGTAGCAGTTCAGAGGAGGAGGAGGTTGAGCAGATGATGGTGGAGTCATCTGCACACTGGATAACAGAGGCTTCAGGGATGGAGAGGTGGTAGTTGTTGATAAATATGTTAAAGAGTAGAGAGCCTAGTACTGAACCTTGAGGAATGCTGGCGGGTGTAGGTAGAAAGGAGAGTTAGATTCTTTCCATTGGACAGCTTGTTGGCGGTTGGATACATAGCTGGTGAACCAGGCTAGGGTGGAGTGAGAGAGATGTAGGGATAAGAGCTGGGATAGGAGTAAGGAGTGGGAGATGGTATCGAATGACTCTCAGAGGTATATAAATAGCGATGATACATATTTGCCCTTGTCGCGTGCTAGGTTGATGGTCTCTAGAAATGAAAGGAGGGCAGTCATGGTTCTGTGGCCAGGGTAAAAACTGTGTTGGGTATGGGAAGAGGAGTTTGTTCAGGGTTAGATATTGCATGATTTGTGCATGGATAGTTTTTTCTAGTATTTCTGAGAGAGGGGAAAGTATGCCTATGGGTCTAAAATTGGTTGCGTCAATGTTTTTACTGCCTTTGTGTAGTGGGATGATGCATGTGTGGCGCCAGATGGTTGGGACGTATGATTCCTGGATTGATCTATTTATGAGAATAGATATGGGATAGGCTATGGTTTCAGCAGACTGCCTGAGGAAGGTGGGTGGTAGACTGTCTGGTACGTTACAACAGTGTTTTAGCTTGAGGAGATGCTTTTTTATTGTGTTTGTGGGGATTGGTTTTAGGCAGAAGGGGGGGAAGAAGGAGGTTGGCTGGTTGGGGGAGGGGGGATCAAGGAAGGAGGAGAATAGTATCTATAAAGAATGAGTTGAATTTAGTGGCAGTTTCTAGGCTGACAAGAGTAGGGTCTGGGCATGGGTTGCTTTTGCTGCCAAGGTGAAGAATGGAGAAAATGGAGTTCCAAATTTCTTTTGAATGGATGAGTGCATGGATTCGGGTTTGGTGTGTTTTGCGATCTACAGTTATTAATTTTTTGGCCTAAGTTCCGCAGTTGTTTAAATTCTAGGAGGGAGATGGCAGTGTTTTGTTTTTGGTATTGTTTCCATTTTGTGTCTTGTTGATGCATGATATGTTTACCTTCATAGGATAGCTAGGGGCAGGGATAGGCTTTGATTCATTTGGATCTAAGGGGGGCTAGTTGATTTAAAATGGTAAGGAATGGGGGGCTAGTTGATTTAAAATGGTAAGGAATGTTTTGTTGAAATAGGATACTGCACTGTCTAGTGGAAGGATTTTTAGGGGTGACCAGTCAGTGTGTTTTAGGCATGCTGAGAATATTTTAGGGTTGAAGGAGGCCAGGTTGTGGGTTTGGCTATACTGGTGATGTACTTGTGGGGTGGGAGAATATGCAGTCAACGAAGGCAGGTAGGTGGTCACTGAGAGGATCGGGTAGTATACCAGCATTTGAGGCAAGATTGGGATGGGTAGTCAATATCCAGTCTATGATGGTACCAGAGGTTACACCTTTGTTTGGCCTAGTTGGAAGGTTTATAAGTTGGGTGAAGTTGTATAGACTGATTGAATATGATGGGGTGTCAGAGTTATGAGAGGCCCAGTTAATATTCATATCACCAAGGATATAGGTTTCGATTTTGATATTGGAGCTAAACCAGGATAGCACATCTTCTAGTGTTTTGGTATTTTTGCCTGAAGGGATATAGACTGAGCTTATGCATAAGGATTTGAAATTATTAAGTTTTAAATAGCCTACTATAATTTCAGCACTAGAAAAGGTAGGGATGGGTTTGGTATATGGAGTTAGTGTATGGGTGGAGGGATAGACAATAGCTACTCCACCTCCTTTTTTCTGGGTTCTGAAACTGCAAAGGATCTGGTAGCCTGGAGGGAGGATTTCACGGTCAGTTATGGAAGGTTTAAGCCAGGTCTCGGACATGGCAGTTATGTTGGGTTGGTTCTGAGCAAGCCAAGTGTGGAGGTTGGGGGTTTTATTTTTGAGGCTTTGTGCAAGGATTGTGGCAAGGCAGATGGTTTTGGGTTTTAGAGGTTTGTTAGGATAGTTACTGAGATTTCTGCTGAAGTTGGTTCCAGGGTTAGGGTGACTGTTACCTGAGACAGATAGGGAGATCTAGAGGAAGAGTTGATGGAGGTGGTGTATGACAGATCGGGAAGAAAGGTTGAGTAGGGGGGAGGGTTTTTTTTAGCCTTAATTTGAGAAGGGTAAGGGGAGGGTGGGGTTGGGAGTACTTTGGGTTTGAAAAAATGGGTTGGGTTAGAGGGAGAGAGATCAGGGGAAATTTGGCTATAAACAGCTCAACCACAAAACAAGACAAACATAGTAAAAATCAAAAGAGAGAGGAAGATAAGTAGGCTAATTTAGATTAAAGTGTGTGTGAGGAGACAGTAGTCATAGTTATTGGAGCATGTGGGGTTGACATGTGACTGGGAATGGGTGGGGTTTGTTGGAGGATAGAATGCGGTTGGATGGGGTGTGATTAGAGGGTTAGGTATAAATGTACAGGTAGTGGGGCGGGTGGGAAATAGGCACAGGGTAGGGGAGCAGAGTGAGCCTGTAGCGTGAACGGAGAGGGATGAGCCAAGGAGTGAGTAGTCCACAGAACAAAAAAAAAAAATTAGTTCCTGGGACTCTGTAGTTGGGACATTGCTATAGTCAGAAGGTAATTAATTGAAGCAGTTCTGAGGGAAAAGCCTGAGACTGCAGTGGGATTCAAACAGATTCTGTAGCATAGGGCAGAGCAAGTATATATCAGTAAATTAAATTGTTTTATATAAAAAATAAAGTATAGTAGTGGAGACAAGGCAAGCATTTACAAACGTGTGTTTCACTGTAATGGGTGTATGCTGCCACCTAGGGGCAAAATGGGGATGGGGAAACAGATTTAATAGTTGGTTGTTTTGTTACTGATTTATCTCCTTTGGTTATTCCCTAATTATAGTAGAAGCGTTCGGGAAGAATATAGTAAAAATAAACCATAGGTGAGGTAATGGACTGCAGTAGGCTGTTAACATGCTCGCTGAAGGTAGATTACCATTAACATTAGACAGTCTTTCCAATACAAGACTAGTTAGTTACATACACGCAAATTTTTTATGAGGGGAAACCACACTAAGTTTGAGCAGGCAGCACAAGGTAGTCTTCCTTTGCAAGGGGGTATTCCTGGAATATTATTTGTTGAGTGGGGAGCACCTGAGGAAGCAAGACACTAGTTTTTTATGAGGGGAACACCACTTTATGTTTGAGCAGGCAGTCCGAGGTAGTCTTCCTTTGCAAGGATTGCAATTTAACAAAGCTAAAAGTAAAACATTTGGTAAAGTAAGAAAATTGAACATATAACCATGTAAAAGAAAGAAATATACTAGTGATAATATTTGCTGTACAAGAAAGTGTAACAAACAGTGAAAAGAAAAAAATTATCAATAAGGAAACTTACAGCATGGTAAAAAGGTTTTCCTCAGTCTTTCTTGAAAAAAGTATGTGTTAAATACCTATGTATTAGGAATATTACTAAACTCAGGTGGAGTTTACTTACTTTTGAGTTACATGGAAAAATAAACAACTGATGTTGTTTTTCAAATTTTATTTAAGGTACCATGTTAAATCCTGTGAGAAAAGGTATAATTTATAATAGAAAAGGAGGGTTAAATTTGAAAAACCCTAGTGTACAATTGGTGTCTAATCATTTGTTCCGAATAATTACAGTTCAAGAAAGAGAAAAAAATATGGTGGTTTAAATAGTTAAATGTGAGATAAAAGGCAGTATGCAACACAAACTAAGAAAAAATATAAAAAGCTAGAAATGAAAGAATATGAATAAAATAATTATGGAAAAGAGAATTAAAAGAAAGGAATGGTATAAAATATTATGAAGGGTCATAATGTAATATATTTATGGAAATAAATTAAGGGAAGATATTAAACTATACATGAAAGGAGGTTTTTGTGGAGGTTAGTGTCGAATAAGCTGAGAAAAGGAATATCACATATAAAGTTTAACAAACAGATACATAGAATGTAATATACAAGAAGCTACAGAATATCTTTTCCTAAGTTATATAAATAGGATTTAAAAAAAAATAAAATAGAATGCAAGTGGAAATTATTTGAACAAAATAAATATGGAGAAGGTAATATATGAAAAGAAGGCAAAAGTAAAAATGAAAAAAAAAAAACAGATAAGATTTTCTTTATTACTTTATGGATGTTATGGAAAAGAAAATGTGAAAGCTTATTATTTTATTTATTTATTTTATTTTACATTTGTTGACCGGGACAGTCAGACTGGATGCATGTCCATTTTCAGCGGAGGCTCGGGGAGAAAAGCTCCAAGGGTAAGCAGATACAGCATTACATAATACCAGCATTACATAATTACAGACTATTTTTACAGAGATTACATAAGTAAGCAAGTTAAACAAGTTCCACAGGTTACAGTTAATCCTGAGCGCAAATCCGGATTAAATTAAATTACACAGTAAACTGGTTAACAGATTTTTACACATTCTAGAGAGAGTTAGCCGGGCTTGATACATTGACATAGCCAGTTAATTGCTATTATATAACAAAATTACAAAAGATGATGTTCTGAAGGAAATAAAGCGGTCAGTCGGTATATATTTTTTTAATACAAAAAATTTTTAAGGTTATTTTGTGTTACTCTAAGATATTTCAAAATTACGCCTTGGATAAACCTCATTGGCTAGGAAACTGCCACTGTGCAAAGCTAGAATATGTGAAATGAAGAAAAAAGATTGTGAAGATGGGGTTGTAAAGAATACAACAGTGTATACAATGTGAAAATGTCTAAACAGTGTAAATGTGAATATCTGTAAATAATCTGAAAGATGTAAATAAACCAAACCCTACTCTACCTTTCAATAAAAAAAGGAGATACCACGGTAATTCAGCTAGCACTAACTCAGGCAGATGAGACCTGTGCTTATCTATCTCACTTTCTCTACTGAGAAAGTCCAACTGGGACTGATCCCATTTCCAGCATTTGACCAGGGAGAAAAATTAGAAGTTATGTACCTACCATAGCGTTCCATGTTAGTTGTCTTCTTCTCGCCTTCTTTCTTGCTGGATGGGTTCGGAGCCGAACCTCGGCTCCGACTCGGCCACTACTAAAGCTCGAGAGCTAGTTCCACCGGCTCGAGGCTCCCCTATATCCCACAATGCTAGGCGGTAACTACTCAGATCTCGTTTGATAGCTAGACCAAGCAACAAAAGGCAGCTCCAAAACCTGGAGAAATAATCCACCTCTAAACCTGAGGATAAGGTATCCTAAACCTAACAAAGGGAAATAGAGGTGGACAAGCTGTGGGAAAACAAAGATGAGAAGATCACCAGAAAAACAATCCTCTAGGTCTGTCCAGGCTTGGGGGAAGGAGGGTGGTACATAAGAAAGAAGGCGAGAAGAAGACAACTAACACGGAACGTTATGGTAGGTACATAACTTCTAAATGTTAAGTTGTCTATCTCGCCTTCCTTCTTGCTGGATGGGACTGCGTCCCTAGCACCTTGTCCCGGGTGGCCTATCGGAACAGACTCTTGAGAACAGTGGAACCAAAGTTGGCTCGACCTCTAGAGGCTAAGTCCAACTTGTAATGAGAAATGAAGGTATGGGGAGAGGCCCAAGTAGCTGCAGAAAAAATCGAATCAATAGGCAGTCTGTCTTGAAAGGCTATAGATGTGGCTAAAGCTCTAGTTGAATGAGCTCTGGGTTTGGATGGCAACTGTTGATGTCGGATCTCAAACAAAGGTAATCAACGAAGTAAGCCATCTAGAGAGAAACACTTTAGTAAGTGGAAGGCCCATTCTACCTTCCGCATAGGAAATAAACAGTTGATCGGACTTCCTGAACGGTTTGGTCCTGTCTAAATAATACCCAAGTTGGCGATGAACGTCCAAGCAGTGTAATTTTTGCTCTGATCTATTTGAATAGTTAGGGAAGAACACTGGAAGATCAATGGTTTGATTCAAATTTGCTGGTGAAGCTACCTTAGGCAAAAAGGAAGGATTAGTACGTAAGGATACCCTATCCTTATGAAACAATAAATAAGGGGGTCGACTACACAGAGCATGGAGTTCAGAGACCCTTCTAGCTGAAGTAATAGCTACCAGGAAAAGTGTTTTCCAAAATAGTAACTTCATTGAGCAAGAAGCCGCAGGTTCAAAGGGGGGGAGAATTAAAGATGCTAGAACCAAGTTCAGATCCCATTGAGGAGGAGGATCCTTGATAGGTGGTTTGAGGAGAAAAACTCCCTTTAGAAAAGCTTTACAGAGCTTGTGAGCCATAATGGAAGACTCTGAGACACCTACATGAAAGTTAGATATAGCCGCCAATTGAACTTTGATGGTAGACGGAGACGGACCTGAGTGGAAAAGTTCGGCTAGAAAATCCAGGATAGATTGAATGGAGGCAGTGAAAGGATCTATATTCTTTGACTCTGCCCAACAGGAAAAACGTTTCCATTTGCTATTATAAATCTTCCGTGTGGAAGATTTATGAGAAGCTATCAAAATATCTCGAACTGAGTGAGATATTAAAGGAAGCCTGGCTAAAGTTAGAACTGGAGTAACCATGCTGTGAGGTGGAGAGAGGGAAGGGAGTGGTGCAACTGACCCGACTGATGGGTCAAGAGGTCTGGAACTGGGTCCAGATGCCAAGGTTGCTCCAACAGATAACAGTGAAGAAATGGGAACCAAACCTGTTGAGGCCAGTAAGGGGCAATGAGGATCATGGAAGCTTTCAGAGCGATGGCTTTCTGAATTAGTTGAGATATCAGTGGGAAGGGTGGAAAGGCATATAGAAGTCCCTGGGGCCAATCGTGGACTAGAGCGTCTCTGCTGGGGTGGCCTGGTTGGGGAAAGAGGGTGAAGAAATCATTGCACTTGCTGTTTTGGGGAGTAGCGAAAAGGTCGCAGCAAGGCCGGCCCCACTTTTGAAAAACTTCCTCCAACACTGAATTCTTCAGAGACCACTCGTGAGGCATGAGAATAGCCCTGCTCAACTTGTCCGCAATCACATTGGACTTCCCGGGAATATGCATTGCTAACAGAAATCGCTGAGAAGAAATCGCCCATTGCCACAGTCTGAGTGCCTCTCGACATAAGGGGTAAGATCTGGTTCCGCCTTGTTTGTTGATGTACCACACTACAGACATGTTGTCTGTCTGAATTGCTATAGTTCCCTTGGGAAGAGAGTCTTGTAGGGCTTGCAACGCTAGAAGCACTGCTCTCATCTTTAGGACATTTATGTGCAAGTGGCACTTGAAGGGCTGCCACATGCCCTGGACCGTCCTGCCCTGGTAATGCCCCCCCCACCCGATCAGGGAGGCGTCCGTTGTCAATGTAGCAACCGGAGGAGAGGGAACGAAAGGTCTTCCTAGGTAGAGCTGGGGGGATGTGATCCACCAAGAGAGATGACTCCTTCATGATTGAGTTATCGCAATAGAGTGGGACATTGGAAGTCGTTGGAATGACCATTGTGTGAAGAGCATCCATTGTAAGATTCTCATGTGGAAGCGGGCTAAAGGGAGGAAAGGGATAGCCGCCGCCATTATGCCTAAAACCTTCAGGACCAGTCTGACTTTGACCTTGTTGCTCTGCAAGACAAGAGAGACCTGTCTGTGTATGTCTGCTACCCTTTGCTCTGTGAGTCTGGCTGACATGTTGACTGTGTCTAGATTTGCGCCTATGAAGGTAATAACACGACAAGGCGACAAGACAGACTTTTCGTAATTTATGGACATGCCTAGTGTTTGACATGTGCGTAAGGTGTAGTCTCTGGCAAGAAGGAGAAGATGCTTGGTGGGGGCTGTTAGGAGCCAGTCGTCTAAGTATGGAAACACCTGGAATCCTTGCCGTCTCAGATGAGAGGCGACCACCGCCATGCATTTGGTAAACACTCGGGGGGCTGTAGTGAGACCAAAGGGCAGGGCCCTGAACTGGAAATGACTGGTTCCCAGCCTGAAGTGGAGAAATCTCCTGGAGCGTCGGTTCATTCTGATGTGATAGTATGCATCCTGGAGATCTATAGAGCACATCCAGTTGTCCCGCCCCAAAAGGGGCAGAATGGACTGCAGCGTGACCATCTGAAATTTTGTTTTCTTGACAAACCTGTTCAAGTTGCTGAGATCCAAGATGGGTCTCCAGTCCCCTGTTTTCTTTGGCACCAAAAAGAATTTGGAGTAGATTCCGGATCCTTGTTGGTCTGCTGGAACTGGTTGAATAGCTCTTTTTGAAAGCAGCTTTGAAATTTCTAGTGCTGCGTGTTCCCTTTGATTGGGTGGAACGTCTGGAAGGGAACTTTTGGATTGTCTTGGGATATGAATGAACGGAATCTTGTAGCCCTCGGATATGATCGACTGTACCCACTTGTCTTGGGTAAGGGAAAGCCAGGCTTCTGGGTACAGCGATAATCTTCCCCCGACTGCCTCCGAAGGTGGACAGCCGGGCAGCCCCTCAGGGGTGCTGAAAGGGTTTGTCAGAGAAAGTTTCTCTGCTACCCTGGTTCTGCGGGCCCCCTCTGCCTCTAGGACGGTGTCTATTATTATTGTTCCCCCCTCTGCCTCTAGAGGGGAACCGACTCTGTGCGTCAGGCAAGACTCCCTGTGGTTGTTTGCGGAACCACATCTTTCCCCCCTTCTGACCTTTGGGGTAAGTTCTAGAAGGAGTAGAAAAACTGACTCCCACGGCAGAGAGAGTCTTGCTTTCAACCTCGCACCTAGTCAGGGTTTCCTTCACTTGAGGACCAAAGAGGGATGATCCATCAAAGGGGGAGTTAGTGAAGGACGCCTTGAAAGGGTCCGCAAAGTTACATAGCCGCATCCAGGCATGCCGACAGAAGGCCACGCCTGTACCTGCAGCTCTACTCGCTCCATCTGCCGCGTATGAAAGGAGGCGCATGGAGGAGTTAACTATTGAGTCGAGGGTCGCAAGCTGAGAGTTCATCCTATCCTGAAAACCCGCAGCTGATGGATCCTTTAACATTTCACTCACTTCCTTGAGCAAATCCCTCTGGAGACGAGTGAAATGACACAGGTAATTCAGCGAGCGCATAGAAAAGGTCGCTGACGAGAACATCCGCTTACCGTACCTGTCCATGGTCCTAGACTCCTTGTTAGGAGGATGGACATGTACTGAAGGATCAGCTAGCTCCTTCTTGGTGGCCGCAGCCACCACCATAGCATCAACAGACGCCTTTGGCTAAGAATTCTTTATCCTTAGGGGCAGTGATGAATTTTGATGGTCTCCTGGGGGTGGGTTCCACTAGTCAGGAGCCGTCCAAGCCTTCCTTGCCACCACTTCCATGAGGGGGTCAAAGGGAGGGGACACCCAGGAGGTGGAAGGGTGAGAGCCAAATGCCTCAAGATACACTGATTCATCCTCTGATGGGTTAAGGGCTGGCCAATTCCCCCTCTGTTTCAAGATTTCGAGTATGTCCGCAAAGGAGACATCTTCAGAGGGGGAACGAGGGGAACCCTCAAAATCCTCTAAATCAGTGTCAGAGGTGACAGACTCAGGGGAGTCAATATGCTTCCTCTTGCACTGCCTCTTCCTAGGGGGCTCTCCTACAGGGTCAGGAGAGGCCTCGGAAGAGGAGGAAATACCCACTGGGGATACTTGAGGGGCTGGCTCTCTACGATCCGGGATGAGGGGGCGAGAAGAAATCACTGCAGGCACCATGGAGGGAGGAGCAGATGGAGCCGACTGTGGGGTTGAACCAGGTTCTAACACGCTCCTCATGACCTTGAAGGCACCCCTGTCAGGCAGGGCCAGAGGTCTCCGCTCCGAAAAGCTGAAAACCTACCCCGGCACCGACAGTGATGGCTCCGAGGTCGATGTCGGAGCCGAACTCACCAGCGCCGAAGCACCGAGAGGGAGAGCGGGGTGGGACAAGGGTCCGATGCCACTTGCCCCCTCGGAGACGACAAGGGAAGTCCGGCGCCGAGATTCCTCCAAAGAAGAAATCGGAGCAGACGACGGCGCCGAAGACAAAGGAATTGGTACCGACGCACCCACAGTCTCGGGTCCGACCAGCCCCGGCCCCGAACTCAAAGGAGTCAGAGGAGGAACATTCTGAGTGACGGGAATAGCCATCGACTGTTGAGTCGGGCTATGAAGCATTTGGGCCAGTGCCTCGGACTTGAGAAGTCGACTCACTACCCTCTGTAGGTCATGGTCTGAAAGTCTCGACAACCTAGAGGAATGAGATCTATGGCTCCGTTCAGACAACAATGGTGATGCTGGAGCCGAATGAACGGAGCCGATAGATGGTGATCTGGACCTCTTCCTGGAAGTCGGTTCCGATAACCTAATCGGAGCCGACTCAACGGTGTCTACCTCGGCTCCGGCCGGAGCCAAGGAAACAGTAGGAACATGTGTTCGAGAATCATCGGCTCCAGCCGGAGCCGATGTCCGAACAGGCTTCGAAGCCCCAGAAGACGACTCAGATACTGGAGCCGACGGTCTGGAGGGCTTGGAGGGTTTCCCCGAAGATTGAGTTGGGGGACCCTCAGGCTTCAATAAGCCCCTTAAAATGAGCTTATTTTTTCCACTCCTGCAGGACTCTAGGGCTGAAACCATGGCAAACAGCACATGAGTCCTGCAGGTGCAAAGGTCCCAGGCAGTAAACACAAGAAGTGTGACCGTCTGTCAGAGACATTTTTTGACAGCACGAGTCACACTTCTTAAAGCCTGAGACCTTAGATTCTTTAGACATGGTTCTAAAGACAGGAATCACTCACACAAACACACCAGTTTAACCAAGGAAAAAGTTTCCACACAAACACTCACTCCAAATACTAGGAGGGGTGGGAAAGGGGCCTAAGGGGGATTTTGAGGAAAAAATTAAGGATTAAAGGGAAAGATTCGAAAGAAAGGGACTGGAATCGAACTAAGTAAGGGATACTAGAAAAACAAATTTAAAGGGGTCTAAGTTGACTAAAAGTCTAAGAAAATTCACTAACCTGCAAATGCGGTTGGAACAAAGCACCTCGTCAGCTAAGCGGCAAACGAGATCTGAGTAGTTACCACCTAGCATTGTGGGATATAGGGGAGCCTCGAGCCGGTGGAACTAGCTCTCGAGCTTTAGTAGTGGCCGAGTCGGAGCCGAGGTTCGGCTCCGAACCCATCCAGCAAGAAGGAAGGCGAGATAGACAACTTAACATCTCCAGTTATATGTACAAAGAAAATTACAAAATACATACATACATAAAGTAATGCACAAAGTATTAGTTTAAGAGTGTGCATACTTATGCAACCAGCGTACTGTATGTTTTTTATTTTTTATATTTTTTCCCCTAACATATTTGTTTATTTTTCAATTGAATTGTACAGGTTATAGGTCACAAAGGTGGGAAAAGTTTTGAAATGATTTATTATGGTCTCATTTTTTATATCACAAAAACCTGGCATTTTAACAGGGGTGTGCAAACTTTTTATATCCACTGTGTGTGTGTGTGTGTGTGTGTGTGTGTGTGTGTGTGTGTGTGTGTGTGTGTGTGTGTGTGTGTATATACATATATATATACACACACACACACACATATATATATATATATATATATATATATATATATATACACACACACACATATATATATATATATATATATATATATATATATATACACACACACACACACATATATATATACATATATATACACACACATATATATATATATATATATATATATATATATATATATACATACACACACATTTTATATATATATATATATATATATATATATACACACACATTATATATATATATATATATATATATATATATATATATATATATATATATATACACACACACACACACATATTATATATATATATATACACACACACACACACACACACACACATATTATATATATATATATATATATATATATATATACACACACACATATATATATATATATATATATATATATATATATATATATATACACATATATTTTTTTTTAATAAATGTGTGTATAGAGAGAGAGAGAGAGAGAGAGATTTTTAACACAAAACTTCCAGCACTATAAAAATGTATAAACCACAAATGTAACAAATATTCAAACTTTATTCTATTTCAAAGACCAGACTTGCAGGAAAACAAACTTGTTTCCCGACCATGGCATCATCAGTATACTTCTGAAATTGGCTACAACACTGCATTGGACACATAGGGTGTTTATGACTTTCTGGTTATTTATTACCATGGGAATGAAATATTCACATCACGTTATATTTTACTGCTTTTTGTCATTTTTTTTTGTATTTCATTTTCTTCTATATACCTTCTCATGTTTTCTCAAGATACTAGTGTTGGAACAAGTTGTTTAATTAAGGGACTATACCTTTAAGATGAGAAGTTAAATGTAACACTGTCGCCAGTTTTGAAGTACACTGATGATGCCATGAGCCAAAACCGGCTTGCTGTTTTCCTGTAGGCCTAGTCTTTGAAGTGTAATGAAGTTTGAATATTTGTTGCATTTGCAGTTTATCCTTTTTTATAGTGCTGAAAGTTTTGTGTTTGATATCTAAGAACTCCAAGCACTTCTGCTGACGTTCTGTGCACCGGTTTTTTCTTTATAGTATATCTTTATAGTGTATTCATATACACACACACACACACACACACATATATATATATATAGATATATATATATATAGATAGATATATATATATATATATATATAGATATATAGATATATATATAGATATATAGTTATATAGATATATATGTCTGTGTGTGCGTGTGTGCGTGTGCGTGCGTGTGTGTGCGTGTGTTTGTCTGTTTTCTTGTATGGGTCACAACTTCATACTGTCGACACCATATGATCTACTTTCTGAAAAGTCAAAGCGGTTGTATGAAGATCGCAGTACAGTGGAGTTCGAGGAATTTACCCTTTTCTCCACTCTACTGACATCGCAGACTTGGTATATACGATTAGCAAGGGGTATGACGGGGTTGCAGGGCGGTTTCCCACCTGCAAAAATATAGTTTCTCTATTACTGTTTTCAAAATTATAGAACTCTGATCATATGGTCTCAACCATATGCAGTTCGATGTTCTGTAATTTTGGTGTAATAGCATATATATGGGTCTGTGTATAAATATTAACACACATACACAGACATGCAAACATACGTTTGTGAAAATACAAACAATATGCACATCTTATTCTAAGCTGCAACATCAAGGAAAGGAATTATATGCACTATTGGATTTCTGATACACTCTACAGAACTGAAGTGTAACTGACAAACTGTGTATTTCTGTTTTCGTTTTAAGCTGGAAGTAACGCTTGAGACATCCTTGCAATGTAAATAAAATGCACTCGCCTAGCTCTGTGGTGCGGAAAGAGAATGTGCCTTAAATGTGATTCATGCAGAGGTTCAGTCAGTGGCCCCTGCACTGAAGGCAGACAGGCAGGAAGAATAAAGGGGTTTGCCCTCTCACTTCCCTGGGAAGAATAAGAGGGTGGTAGCTGCTTGGCTGCATGCAGAGACTGTACTATTTTCCCCAATGGAGTCAGATGAAACCACCTCCTATGCTTTACAGGAGGTGGGTGGGGCTACATGTTTGCAACAACTCTTCCAAAAAGTGCGAAATAAATCAGAGCCCACTGCACTTTTTCTTCCTTTATACAGCGGAGTGTACACAGAGGACATATCCCTAATGGCTACCTTAATGATCTTTTCTCTTAGAGGCCCTCACTCTGGTGATGGGGAATGAGTGGGTCAACAGTCCAAGACAGGGTCTGATGTTGGTCAGGTAGTAGGGCACAAAAATACAAAAACTGGACACTCTCCACTGTACTCAATGTATTGTGTATTATATACACATGGATTTGGGGCAGCTGGTGAACTACCAGCTACATCAACATCTGTGTAGGTGTGCAAAACCAAAAAATCCCCAGGTAGTGGACTATTCCCTTTCTCCAGGCATTGTATGATCCTGAAGTTAGTGTGTGTGTGTGTGTGTGTGTGTGTGTGTGTGTGTGTGTGTGTGTGTGTATATATGTTTAAATCACAATGGTGTGGGGGGTGTAACCAACAGAGCATGCACAGAATGAGTCGAACTTACATGTTTCAATGTAACAATGTCAGTTGTCTCGTTGACATAGCTCATCATTCAACCAGCTGCCCTACATGCATATCTATAAACATATCTTTATAGATGTATCTATATAAAGATAACTATATACATATATATATATATATATATATATATATATATATATGTGTGTGTGTGTGTGCATGTGTGTGTGTGTGAATATGTATATAAAATATGTCTAAAACACAGTACATTATGAAGACTGTCCACTTTTTTTGGCATTCTTTGCCCTACACATACATGTTTGTTTGTTTTTTTTCTCATTTTACTGGTACAGATTGCACATCACACGCTTTTCATTCATGGCTCAGTCAGAGAAAAACATTAAAACACAATCACATCACAAATCACATTTGTTTCATGCAAAATCATTCACTGTAAAGAAGGTATGTACAGTATGTACAGTTAATATGCCCAATCTGTTTTGAATTTAACCTTTATGATTAATAAAACTGAAGCATGTGAGGTTTCAAACCAAGCTGCTTGGAGTTACAATAGATGATTCTGTAAAATTTGATAAACACATATGCCTTGCAATCAAAAATGTTCACTCCAAACTTGGTGCTCTCTACAAGGTTAAGCCTTACCTTGCACAACAAGCTAGATTTGCCACAGCTAGATCTTTCTTGCTATCCACCCTTCTCTACTGCTCTCAGATCTTTACAAATCTATCCAAAGCTGACCTAAATAAATTAGAATCCTGCTATAACAAAATAGCTAAGTTTGCTGCCAATCGACCCCATAAAACTTAATTGGCTGGAGCTTCCCAACCTGTTAGTGCTTAGGCAACTTTCTATTGCCCATAATATCATTTACAACCCTGAAGACTGTCCAGCTCTTTCAAACCTGTTACAGCCTAACACTAACTGCAGGCTCCTAAGGTCATTCAATAAAACAATAATAAAGAAGTATCCTCGTCTCACAACTGTCATGGCAACCCCCTCTACTACTATAAAATTGCCAAGGACTGGAACAGTCTTCCTCAGCACATCTTACAAATTCCAAACCTGCCCACATTTAAATCTACGCTTCAAGATCATCTACATGGTAAATGGCTTTGCACTGTATTCCTCCTGGCTAGTTTTCTTCGTTCTTTTTTCTTCTCTTCATGCGCATCAGATTTTCCGTTTTTCTGCTCATTTCTTGCTTTACTTGCATTTTTGACCTTTTGGATAATGTACACATTACCTATTTTTATATTTGTTCTTAATTTAATTTTTACTTGGATGTATAAGCTAGCTATTCCTCCTAATATTTCTGTGATTATGTAACATTTTCTAACGTACTTTTGATATTTGGTTTAACCACTTACCTATACTTTAAAGTTTTTGCACTGTTCTGGAGCTTTTCTTTCCGGCGCTACACTGAAAACGTGTTTCTGACCCAGTCGGACACAAATGTAGATAAATAATAAAAAATGCATTATTGACTTGTATATCTGTATACACACACACAAAAACATGTCATTTTGTCATTATAATGACTAAGTTGTCTGAAAAGGAACCATGTCCAGATCCAACAGTAATGGGTTTCACTTCTTTCAGGAAACCTTGAGGAGACTACATATATACACGTATGACATTTGATTCAAAGATAAAACGCACATACAAACAAATTTTATATATAAAAGTGTGTATGTTTATGTGAAAATGCTTGATATAGGCAAACAGACTGGATAGATTTCTTGGCACATAACAGTATAAGAAATAAAAATCCAGTAGCAATACATCTTAATGGTTCAACATTAACACCAGATATTCAAGCTGTGGGGAGGGGTCTTTTTTATAAGGAGAAGAATCTGAACATGAAAAGTTTACTAGAAAGTGTCAATGACAATACAAGGAAAAGTACTATTAGATCTAAAAGGAAAAACGGTTTTGTATTAGAACACTACCCCACCAGATGCGCAGTAGCAAGCACGCCCCCAAACCGCGCCCAACACCCTGCGCGTGAACTCTATTGTTTCTGGAGGTGAGAATAAACTTAAAGACCTTCATTGGCAATATGAATATTCAAAACATTACATTGTACTTCAAATAGTTCGTGCAAGCTTCTGACTAGCGACCCAAATGCAACATGTAAGGAATGCACATAAGCAACTGTAGTTCTTGGAAGAAAACAGCACGCAGACAAGCAACTGTAGCAAAACCAGATCCGTTGGCAGGAAAGAACATCAGCTTTATTAGAACAGCCAAACTGACTAAGAACCAGGCTTCATCAGAGTCAGTGTACAACAACCCTAATAGGATTTATATATCAATTAGTACAAATTAAACTCTAAATTGTTAAAAAATGTAACCCCCTAGCATCCAGTTCCCTTCAACACAAAAAGTAAACACCTAGTATACAAGAACTTGTCTATACTAAAGCTACAGCAATGTTAAAAATTAACAAGCTCACTAATTCTATACAAAAAAAGATAAGAAAATAAACCTAGCCATAAATATAATGCTGAATAAACATTTAAAATGTACATACATTATACAAACTGAGATTTATATTTTAATACGCACGCTGTTGAAATATTGTCATTAATGCCCGCTGCTTTAGATGCATCCAGGCATAGCTGCCATAAACATTCCTTAACTTTTTAAGGTCTCCTCCAAAATCACGTTTTAACAATCTATCAATGACAAAAAATAAAAATATTTTGAAATTACTACAATTCTTACTATGAATAAATAGGGCATTAGTAGATTTTTTTGTTTTGTTAATTTTTAACATTGCTGTAGCTTTAGTATAAACAAAAAGTTCTTGTATACTAGGTGTTTACTTTCTGTGTTGAAGGGAACTGGATGCTAGGGGGTTAAATGTTTTTAACAATTTAGAGTTTAATTTGTACTAATTGATATATAAATGCCATTAGGGTTGTTTTACACCAACTCTGATAAAGCCCAACTATGGGTGAAAGTGCTTGGTCAGTTTGGTTGTTTTAATAAAGCTGATGTTCTTTCCTGCCAATGGATCTAGTTTTGTTACAAGTTTTGAGTTTTTCTGTTTATAAGCAACTGTAGTTCTTGGAAGAAACAGCACATTTTAGGCTAGTTCTGTAATGTGGCAAGCTCATGTTAACACAGTAAAAGTACTTAGCGACTATTATACAAAACTATAACACAGAAACTGATTTGGGGGAAATAAGGTCAAGAACAGCAAAGCTCCCAAAAATGCATGCTGCAATTAGAAACACAAGTCAGTTCAGTCTTGAAACCTCACTTAAGGGAACATCAGAAAATAAAAATGGAGGCTGCTTCCGGATTATATTATAAGGTCCCACATGTGCAGCACGACATCCCTGATTATTTTATTTATTTACTTTACCACTATTTGTCAACCTTTACATTTCACCATTGTACTGCCTCCAATCCCTCATATATTCAACTAATCACCCTTATAATTTTTTTCAGGAAATGCAAATGCTTTTATTGCCCTGCTCATAAAGTCACAGCTTACTCTGTCATATGCTTTCTCAGCATCAAAACTCAACAGTGGTATTTTCTTACATTCTGCTTCCCTCCGAATCATAAATATTCTGTTAATATTGTCAAATATCTGCCTCCCCTCCACAAAACCACACTGATCCACATCTATCAGTTTTGGCATTACTTTTGCCATTCCTTTAGCCATGATAGACATGAACACTTTATAATCATGGTTTAATATTGAAATGGGCCTGTAGGAAGCTGGATCTGATGGAGCCTTACCCCCTCTTTGGGTATTACAGCTTTCACTCCTTTCTTCCAGGACAGTGGTACTTCTCCTCTTAAGATACTTTTAAACAAAACCTTCCAGATTTTCATCAGTTTTTTTTCCTCCTACTTCCAAACTTCCACAGGAATGCTGTCGGTTCCTGGAGACTTTCCTTTACATCACAATTTTACCTCATCTCCTCCTATCCTAACCGTTACAAATTGAGCCTCATCTACTTCTAACCTTGTCATATTTAATTCTTCCATAAATATTTCCATTTGTATCTTTTCTTGATTTTTATATTTCTCTGCTTTATAGAGACTTTGATAGAAAGTCCCAAAAATTTGTAATACCTCTACAGGACCCATTTTGCTATCTTGTTATACGCTCCCTAAGTTTGGTGGCAGCCCTTTCTGCATTCTGTTGCCTGAATCGTTGTGCTAAACATTTTTGTGTTCTAGTATTATCAAATAACTGCTTAACAGCAATCTTTCTAAGTTTGTGCATATTTGAGATAATCCCTTATTTTTTGCCTAGCTTTCTGCAGTTGATCCTACTCTAGTTCTCAGATTACCCCTATACTGAATTGGCTGTGCAGGATCGGATTGTTTTGTTGGGTCAGCAGGTGAGAAGTTTGAGGTAATATCCATGCTGGACTTTGAGACAAGCTCTTTAGGATTGGATACCAGTGCTGGCATGGCCAGTCTGGTGCAATCAATCATTTTTGGCTTGTCTTGCCTGACCTTTAGGAGTACTCTTGGAAGGAGCAGTAGAGGGGAAAAAGCATACACTGTTAGATTTTTTCAAATGAATGATAGGGCGTCCACTTTCCATGCTTGCTTGTGGTAAACCTTGTGCAAAATCTCTGCAATTGACAGTTGTGAGGGGAGGCAAATAGATCTAGGTCTGGGCAACCCCATTTCCTTATTATCATCCTGAAGACTTGTGGATCCAGTTTCCATTCGTGGGGATCCATGAGGTTTCTGCTTAGTTCGTCTGCCAGAGTATTTGTTTTTCCTGGCAGGAATTGTGCCTGCAGGTGAACTTGAAAAGCCAATGCTGTGTCCCATAAGGTCATTGCTTGTCTGCAGAGGGGGTAGGAAGGAGTACATCCCTGCTTGTTTATGTACCACATGACCATAGTGTTGTCTGTCTTCATCAGTAATTGTCCTGGATGAAGCAGGTCCTTGAAAGCTGTCAGGGCATTTTGAACAGCTAGCATCTCTTTTTGATTGATGTGAAGATGCATCTGGTTTGCAGGCCATGTGCCCTGAATACATTTTCCTGCCATATGGGCCCCCCAGGCATAATCTGATGCATCCGTTGTCAGTGTCTGTCTGGCTGTGGGTAAACTGAATGGCAGACCCTTGTGGTGACAGTCTTCTGCCTACCATCGAAACTCCTGTTGTAGTCAGGAAATGACTGCAATTACTGTCTCCAGGCTGTGGCAATGCGGAGTCCAAACACTTTTCAGATACCACTGTAGTTTCCTCATATGCAGTCTAGCATATGGAATTAGTAGAATGCAGGATGCCATGAAACCCAAGGCCTGAAGGATTTTCCTTGCGGATAAGTGGGCTTTTGTTGCCAATTTCTTGAAGTAAGTAGTCAGTTGTTTTTGCTTGTCTGCCGTGAGATAAGCCATCTGGGCAGTTGTATTTAAGCTTGCACCCAGGAATATTATCTCTTGAGAGGGTACTAGTTTTGATTTCTTTTCATTTACTGTGTACCCTAGGACCAATTAGTAATCTTTTTACAAACGCCAGATGCTTTAGAAGTGCGGCTTTGTTCTCTGCTTGAATTAGGCAGTCGTACAAGTAGGGATATATTTGGATTCCTTTTTGTCTGCAAAACGCAATTACTGGTGCCAGGCATTTTGTAAAGACCCTGGGCGCAGTAGATAAGCCAAAGGGCAGTGCAGAGAATTGGTAATGCATTGAGCCAGCTATGAATCTGAGGTATCTTCTGCAAGATTGTCTGATAGGGACATACAGGTATGCCTCTTTTAGGTCCAAAGTTACTAGCCAAGCCCTCTTGCCCAGCATGGGCAGTAGCTGCTGAAGAGTCAACATCTTGAATTTTGGAACTTCCAGAAACGTATTTAGTATACACAAGTCCAGAATTGGTCTCCAGGTTTTGTCCTTCCTGGGTACTAGAAAAAGTCTGGAGTAAAATCCTTGCCCCTGCTCTTGTTGTGGTACTTGCTGAATGGCCCTCATGTCCATGAGGGCTGTAATTTGTTTTTGTGCCTCTGCCCACTGATTGTGTGGCAGGTCTGGCATGCCCTTTGACCTTGGTAGAGTGTGAAAATGGAACCTGTAGCCTTGGGACACTATGTTCAGAACCTATTTGTCTTGGGTACCAATTTGCCAATTTGATGAAAAAAGTGCTAGTTTTCCCCCTAAGGGGGCTGTGAAAAGCAAACTGCTTGGAACTGGTAGAGGAAAGTCATTGGGACTGTTTCCTGTAAGGCTGTGATTTGTCTTCTCTGCTTTTGGAGGTAGGAGCACCCCATTGTTTAGGCCTGTATGAGCCTTGGGGCTGAGATCTGCCTCTGGGACGCCTATATCTGCCTCTTTGTGGTCTGTCTGAGACTGGAAAGAACCAATTTTTAGAAGGCCAGTTCCTGCTAAACCTGGGTGGCTGTACCTGTAAGAAATCCTCGACTGTCTGCATGGATTTTGCTTTATCCTCCATTTTTTTCAACACCTCTTCTGCTTTAGTATTAGTACCAATCAAAGTATCATGCTGTAATGGTGCATCTAGTAATTTTGCTTTAACATGATCAGGCAGATTTTGTTCCTTTAACCAAGCATGCCTTCTAATAACAGAACCTGTAACTGCGGCCCTGCAAGAGGCCTCCAGTGAATCATAACCACATTGCAAAGTATGCTTTCCCACTTGTTCAGTTGCATGCAATAAGTCCTGCAATTCCTTGTTCTCTGAACACTCCGTATTTGTCAACATTTTCTGTTTAAGTAGAGACATTAAATATTGCTGATATTTAAGCATATGAAATTGACAATTTAAAGCCCTTACAGCCAGGGTGGCAGAAGTGTATACTTTTTTCCCCCCATCTGTTTAGAGCCCCAGAATCCCTATCAGAGGGGACATGGTTTTTTGCAGTGGAAGCCTTAATCCCCTTGGGACCCTGAGAAACAGTTTCTGGGTCAGCAGCGGGGTTTTATATAGGAATTTATGAGAATCCAGGACCCTGTTGTATCTGTCTGGCTTAGCAGGTGCAGGGAGTAAGGAGTCAGGGGACAGTCCGGACACTGAAAATACATCTACAATGTCCAGAACAGGTGGAATGGCAAGGCGTCTATGCTGAGGAAGAAGCAGGAAGTCTCTGAGCCTTTTCTTAGACTCAGAATATTCTTGGCTCTCCCAGTGGAAATGCTCCCTCACGGTATGCAGCGATTCCCCAAAAGAATAGTCCTCAGGAGGAGAGGCTGAAGGAATGGCTTCTTCAGCATCAGAATCCTCATAGGGAAGCATGGAGTAATCCTGTTCAGAAGAGGAATCAGAGATAATAGATACCTGATCAGAAGAATCATACTCTGTCTCTTGCCTAGGCATCTTATCAGGAGAGGGATGGGAACCCCTGATCAAAGTAATTAGGTCTTCGGACATTTTGAGCATCGTTTTTTTTTTTTAGGCATGGAAGTCTGAATACGAGAATGCTGTACTTGTTTCTTTGTCTTTAGAGCTGCTTTAGTCTTGGTCTTTGAAGCAGAAGATGGCTTAATATATAGTTGTGTAGGTCTGAAGACACCCTCAGAAGCCGATGCCTACTCAACGGCTCCGGACCCATCTGAGGGATTGATTTCAGATTGTCCAATACCTTGAGTTTCCAGAGGCCCAGTCGGTTCCACGTGGAAGTTGGTAGCGGGTGCCAGGGGCTGCAAAAACGCCTCATTGAGAACCGGCAAACTGGCGACTGGTCTAGAAGAGGCTTCGTCGTCGGTTTTGAACCTCGAATGCCTATTCTTGTCCTTGCGTTTTTTGTAAACTCCGGTTGTCGGCTGTTCTGCCGGCATTATATAATTAAATCTTCGGCCAAAGTAATGAAATGCAAAATCAAACCGACGCTTGATAGTGCGTTGGTTGAATCTAGCACAAAACAGACAGCTAGTAACGTTGTGATCAGGGCCTATGCAAGGAATACACTAAGAGTGAAAATCCTTATGAGGTATTTGCTTCCCACAAGAAATAAAATTGTTAACTTTTTCGGACATCAGTCTGGAGCAAGAAAAAAAGTTTCCCCAACAGGGTACTTAGCTGTAATGAAGACTTCGGTTCTGAAATTCAGATTTGAAAATCTCAGGAGTTGGCCGACCGGCAATTGCGAACTGCTTTTGCTTCAGGCACCGCGCAGCAAGAAAGACTGAAGAAAATGGCGTTGGCTGCATCTTTTATACCCCTGGCGCACTGACATCACGGAAGAAGTGACAGCAACCGACGCTGGACCTAGACTTTGGAATTCTGGCCGACTGCGGGTAGCTTGCCAGCAGAATATCCCAAGAGTAATGACAGCAACAGTGAAACACGAACATCACAAGGCTATACTGCCAACAAAAAAGTAAATACACCAAAAAGCTTTTAAGCATAGTAAAAAGGAACAGAGGTATAGTCAAAAGAAGTCAGGGCCTGGAGGGAGGGTAACCAGGACTGCAACAGTGAATACACTACCATCTACAGTTATGGTAAGTGTACACAACTGTACTATGTTCTTCGTGTTTCACTGTTGTGGTCATCACTTTTGGGTAGATTCCCAAAGCTAAGGATGAGAAGAGGACTTTAGATAGCATTAGGACCAGCTATAAGGCCCTGCAAGACTGCAGTGGCAAAACCAGCTCTGGATTTAGAGAAAACTGGCAAATGGTAATGCTTGGTGAAAGTGTGTACAGAACTCCAGGTAGCAGCTTCTAGGATGTCCCTGGTAGGGACACCTCTGAGAAAGGCTGTAGAGGTAGATGCAGAGCTGGTTGAATGCGGTCTTATCCCCTGTGGGATAGGTTTTCCATGGTGCTTATAATAGAAATTAATGCAATAGATCCATTTAGAAATGGTTTGCTTTGAAATGGCCTTCCCCTATGCCCCTTCCGCAAATGCCACCAGCAGCTGTTCAGATTTCCTGAAAAGTTTAGTCCTGTCCAAGTAAAATCTACATTGTCTGTGCACATCTAAGGAGTGCAGTATCCGTTCCCCTTTGTTCTGCGGATTAGAAAAGAAAGTTGGCAAATGAATGGACTGATTAAGGGCCACACTGGATACTACCTTGGGCATGAAGGAGGGATTGGTCCTGAGGGACACCCTTCCGCATGAAAAATGATGAAAGGCTCCACTGCCATAAGGGCCTGTATTTCAGACACCCTTCTTGCTGAAGTGATGGCTAAAAGGAAGGCTGTTTTCCAAGAAAGGAATTTCAACTCCGCATTTGCAGCTGGCTCAAAAGGAGGTAGAGTAAGTTTTTCCAACACAAAGTTAAGGCCCCAGGCTGGAGTAGGGGTTCTCCTGGGTGGTCTTAAGTTTTTGGCCCCTCTGAGGAACTGCTTGAGCAGTGGAAGAGAGAAGAGGGTTGGTTCTGTGTTATAATGAGCTGAAATGGCTGAGGCATGAATTTTGATGGAGGAAAAAGAAAGGCTCTTGTGAAGCATCTCGGTTAAGTATTGAAGAATCTGAGGTAAATTGGGTGCTGCTGTGCCCACCCCTGGGCTTGGTTCCAGGAACAGAATCTTTTCCATTTTCAGCAGAAGATTTTCTAGTACTAGGCCTCCTAGCCTCCAGAATGACATCCAACACTAGTTTACTGAGGGAGGGTAATGGAGAGATCAGGTAATTAGCCAGGCTGACAGATTCAGGGTTTGAAGCTGAGGGTGCAGAATCTAGCCCTTCTACTGAGACAGCAGGGTAGGGGTCCGAGGCAGGTGCCAGCAGTGACACACTGCGCAAGAGGGGGTACCAGTGTTGGCGTGGCCAGTCTGGTGCAATCAGTATCGTCCTTGGTTTGTTCGGTTTGATCTTTAGTAGTACTTTGGAGAAGAGAGGCAGAAGAGGGAAGGCATAAACTGATAGATTTTTCCAGGTGAAGGACAGGGCATCCACTTTCCAAGCTTGTTTGTGGGGAGTCCTTGTGCAGAATTTGTCCAATTGGTAGTTCTGGGAGGAGGCAAATAGGTCTATCTCTGGGCTCCCCCATTTCTTTATCAACATGTTGGATGTCTTTGGTTCATAGGTAGGTACTAGGCTATCTACCCGAAGGTATTTATAAGCCTAGCCGGAATGTGTTGGCTTTCGCCACCTCCTTAGATTAGTTCCCTGTGCCTCTGTCCAGCACAGCCATTGAAGTGATCCCTGGGGTAAACTGTCCGTTTCCCATCCACTTGTCAAGGTTTCTCTTGAAGAGGGTTAAGGGAGGAGCTCTGCCTAATGTAGATTAGAATCTTGTTCGAGAGCATGGGAAGTCTCTGGGACAGGAATCTATCCATCCAGCACATCTTATTTATTGTTGTGGTGAGATTTAGATCCCTAGAGCGTGTGGCTCAAAGGGATATGGTTTTCTTTAGGTGGAGTATGTCCATCAATTCTGGGTTGGACATGGCCTTGTATGTCAGGCAGAAATGACCTCTGAGTACGAGGTATGCAACAGAGTAGAGCTGGAGTTTCTTCAGTCGAGCTGCATAGGGCATCTGCTTGAGGCCAGTGATCCTCTTCATGAGGTACTTCTGTGGTTTTTCCAGTTGTTTGCGGGTGTCTTGTAAGGTACATCCCAAATGGGGCATTGTACTCTATAACGGGTCTGATGAGTGATGTATAGAGGGGCCCAATGACCTCTTTCGATCTGGATTCAAACCCTTTTGTGATTAGGTGGGCCACAGAAGATTTTCAAACCACTTTGGCAATGTGATTATCAAAGGAGAGGTTACTATTTACGTAGGTCCCCAGATCCCTTATTACGTCTTCTGTATTTAGGGGGCTACCACCAATGGGGTAGTTTGTGGGTACTTTGTTTTTTCCAAAGGGGATGACTATGCACTTTTTGGCATTTATTTTGAGGCCATGGTTTTGACACCAGGTATCTGTTTCAGTGAGACCCTTTTGGAGGATGTCTGTGTCAGCCAGAGAGTCAGTTATAGCCCCTAGTTTGCAGTAGTCTGCGAACTTGGTCAGCCATAGTCCTTCTGTGCTTGCCTGTATCTCTGAGAAGTATATGCCAAACAGGAGGGGGTCCTAGAACTGAGCCCTGGGGAACGCCACTTGTAACCGGTTTAGAGTCAGACCTAACTCCCGCAACTCTTACCATGTGGGTTCTGTCCATGAGCCAGTTGGCAACCCATCTCGTGATGTAGGGGTTTATGTTCAGGCTGGTGAGCTTGTTTATAATACCCGAGTGGGGAATGGTGTCGAAGGCCTTTGCAAGATCTAGGTAGGATTTGTGGACCACCTTTCCCCCGTCTATAGCCTTGGTAACTGTCTCAAAGAAGTCCACCAGGTTTAGGAGACATGATCTGCCCTTAAAGCAGAACTGGATAGGGTCCAGTGTTGGTTTCCAGTCTCTCTGTTAAGGGAGATCCATGATGATGCACTCCATAGCTTTGCAGACCAAGCTAGTCAGGTTTACAGTGCGATAGTTCCCGGGGTCTGTTGTGGCTTCCCCCTTTGTAGAGTGGAATAACTGTTGCTGTGCGCCAATCTGTGGGCACATAGCCTGTGAAGAGGCTGAATTTAAACAGTGTGTTTAGGTGAGGGGTTAGTTCATCTTTGAGCTTGTGTAGGACGCAGCCTGGGACACCGTCTGGTCCCACTGATGCTGTGTTTTTGGCTTTGGAGAGGGCTGTTTTAACCTGAGCGTCTGTGATTTCAGGGGCACTGCATTCATCTGGTATGGTTATGGGCCCTCTTGGAGGTGAGAGGGGGGGTGAAGTTTGCACTGAACCTGTCTGCCAGGATGTTGGCTATATCGGTTGGTTCAGTGTATTTGTGCCATTCTGCACCAACTGCAAGCAGATCTGAGAATTGTCACTTAGATTCTTGACATAGCTAAAGAATGCCTTGTGGTAATCTTTGGAGTCCATGACAATTTTTCTTTCGAAGCTAGCCTTGGATGATTTTATGACGGAATGTAGTTTCTTGCTGATACTGATCTGGGATGTCTTCCCTTCTTGGGATTTTACTCTTTTCTGTACTGGCTTCCTCCTTCTATTGTATAGCTTATTTATGGCAGGGGTCCACCAGACTGGTTTCCTTTTCTTGGAGGAGTGAGTCTTGGTTTTGTTTGGGATAGCACGATCCATGCATTCTTGCAGGTGCCCACAGAGTGCATTAGTAAAGAATTTTGCAGCTTGGACAGCATTATCCATTAGCATGGGGGCTTTGAAACTTTCCACCTCGGTCTTAAGTAACATGAAGTTTGCTTTTGAAAAGCTTTTCACGGTGGTTTCTTTGACCGGGGGTGGTGGCGGAATGTGGATATCCAGAGTGATTAGTTTATGGTCAGATCTAACCAGCAAGGGGTTGACCTCCGGTGTGGAACACCGGTAGTCCATGTTGGTGATGACCAGGTCCAATATGTTGTCACCTCTGGTGGGGGTGTTGACCAGTTGAGCCACTGTGTTTGAGTTTATAAATTCTAGGAAATGCTGGGCAAGGGAGTTTGTACTTGAGTACTTCTCCCAGTTAATGTTTGGGTAATTGAAATCACCCAATATCGGGGTATTTGGTAGGACCTTTATGTTTCCAGTGTTTCCAGGAATGCGGAGTGGGTGTCCTGGGACACAGTGGGTGATCTGTATCAAGCTATAATTTGAATAGCAGTTTTGCCCATTGTAAGTTGCACGTGGATTATCTCTGAAGCATTGTGCTGTGCCACTAACCTGGAAGTGTGGGTATCCTTGATTAATATGGATACTCCCCCGCCTTTTGTATTTTGGTCCGGGTTTTGTGGCCAAAATGTATGGTATGAGTTGTAGCCCAGTAGTGCTGGGGTGCTCTCTGGAGCCTTAAACCAGGTTTTTGTTATTGCACATATATCGATTTTCTCCATACTGGAGGAGTGCCTTGAGTGCGTGCATTTTGAGGTTTAGACTTTTGGCATTGAGTAGCATTACACTCAGTTTTTTGTTACTTGTGCTATTTACAGCAGTGGATTTGTCTTTTGAGCCTTGCCTAAAAAAAACACTATGGTGGTTGCAGTTTCCACTCGTGTGGGTCCACGAGATTTCTGCTTAGATCGTCTGTCAGTGTATTTAGCTTTCCTGGTAGGAATTGAGCCTGTAGGTTCAGTTGATAACTCAAAGCTGTGTTCCACAGAGCCTTGGCTAATCTGCAGAGAGGGTATGAGTGGGTTCCCCCTGCTTGTTTATGTACCACATTATTGTGGTGTTGTCGTCTTTATCATTAATTGTCCTGGAAGAATCTGGTCCTTGAAGCCTGTCAGAGGATTCTGTACAGCCAACATTTCTTTATGATTGATATGCAGGTGCATTTGACATGGGTTCCATTTGCTCTGAAAGCACTTCCCTGCCAATTGAGCTGCCCATGCATAGTAGGATGCGTCTGTTGTTAGGGTTTGGGAAGCAGGGGGTAGAGTGAATGGCAGTCCCTTGTTTTACTGGCAGGCCTCTGTCCAACAAAGGAACTCTAACTGTAAGCAATGTATGATAGGAATCATTGCTTCTAGTCCTGAGAATGTTGACACCATAGGCTTTTTAGATACGATTGCAGTTTCTTCATATGCAGTCTTGCATATGGAATTAGGAGAATGCAGGAGGCCATGAACCCAAAGGCTTGCAGTATTTGTCTTGCAGATAGCAGGGTCTTTGTGGCCATTAGTTTGAAGTAAGCTGTCAAATGAACTTGTTTCTCTGGCGTGAGGAAAGCCATCTGGGAAGTTGTGTTCAAGCTTGCTCCCAGGAATACAATTTGTTGGCAGGGTACAAGATGTGATTTCTTTTAGTTTATGGTGCGCCCCAGAGAAGTTAGCACTTTTTGTACAAACACCAGATGCTTCAATAGTAAGTCCTGGCTTTCTGCCTGAATTAGACAATCGTCCAGGTATGGGTATATTTGAATATTTCTTTGCCTGCAAAATACAATGACTGGAGCTAGGCACCTTGTGAATACCCTGGGCGCAGTAGATAAGCCAAAGGGCAGTGCGGAGAACTGAAAGTGCATGAAGCCTGCTTTGAAGTGTAGGTATCTTCTGCAAGATTCCCTGATTGGGATATGCAGGTAGGCTTCTTTAAATCCAGTGTTGCCAACCAGGCATTCTTGCCTAGCATAGGCAGCAACTGGTTAAGAGTTAACATCTTGAATTTTGGTATCACCAAAAATGTGTTTAGGATAGAGAGATCCAAGATAGGACACCAGGAGTCGTCTTTTCTGGGCACCAGGAAAAGTCTCGAGTAGAAACCTTGTCCCCTTTCCTCTTCTGGGAACATTTGAATAGCCCTTATACTTAAGAGGGAGAACTTGCTGAGCCTCTAGCCACTGATTTAGGGGTAGACCTGGCCAACCGTTTGGGGTTGGTGAAGTGTGGAAGTGGAATCTGTACCCGTGGGAAATTATATTTAAAACCCATTTGTCCTGGGTAATGAGTTCCCATTTTTTTGCCTGCAGAGCAATCTTTCCCCCTAAAGGGGCAGTCAGTTGAGAAGGGTTTGGAAGTTTTAACATTAAGTCACTGAGACAGTTTACCATGGGGGGGGTCTTACTACTCCCTGCTTTGGAAGTGGGAACCCCCCACTTCTTAGTCCTGTGCGTACCTTGGGGCTGAAGCCTGAGTGTTCTGTTGGTTCTGGGTTTGGACTGAGAAGGCCTGGTAGAGGCAGGAAAGAACCATTTCTTAGGGGGCCAATACCTACTAAATCTTGGAGGCTGGACTTGCAGGAAATCTTTAACAGTTTGCATAGATTAAGCTTTTTACTCCATCTTTTTAAGTACTTATTCTGGTTTGTTGCCAAACAGGCAGTCATGGTTTAAGGGAGCATCTAGCAATTTAGCTTTAACATGATCTGGCAAAGAATGCTCCTTAAGCCAAGCATGCCTTCTAAGTACAAACACAGTAACAGCCGCCCTGCAAGATGCCTTTAGTGAATCAAAACCACATTGCAAAGTATGTTTTCCAACTTGTTCAGCAGAATGCATTAAATCCTGTAAATCCTTATTTTCAGCACAGTCAGGCATCAACATAATTTTCTGTTTAAGCAACCCAATAATATGCTGCTGATACTTTAACATATGAAACTGGCAGTTTAAGGCCCTAATGGCCAAGGTTGCAGAAGTGTATACCTTCTTACCCCATCTATCCAGCTCAGTGGAATCTCTATCAAAGGGGGTAGGATTTTTGTCAGTAGTAGCCTTAATGCCCTTGGGTCCCTGTGAAATGGTCTCAGGATCCGCAGTAGGATTTTTAACGAGGAACTTGTGAGAGTTAGGGACCCTGTAATATCTATCTGGTTTTCTGGGAGCAGGAGATAAGGAGTCAGGGGCCAAAGCTGGACTCCAAAAAGGCATAATCAACAATGTCCAGTACAGGGGGAACAGCTACAGGCCTTTGTTACGGCAGGAGTAAGAAATCCCTAAGCCTCTTTTTAGAATCGGAGTAATCCTGGCTTTCAGCGAAAATGCTTCCTAAGAGTATGCAAGGTTTCATGAAAACAGAAATCCTCTGGAGAGGAAGCAGAGGGAATGGAGTCCTCTGCATCAGAATCCTCATAGGTAGATAAGGGTAAAACCTGGTCATCAGAGGAAACAGAAATTTTAGAATCCTGATCAGAAGAATCATAAGCAAATTCAGTCCTTGTTCACTTAGAGGGGGAAGGTTGGCTTCCCCGGATTAAAGTAATAAGGTCTTCAGCCATTCTTATCATTTGTTTTTTAGGCATAGAGGCTTGGCCATGCAGTTTGGACGTCGGTTTTCCAGGCATGGATTGAGTTTTAGGCCTTAAAGAAGAAGATGGCGTCTGTTTAATATGCAAGTCAGTAGGCCTGAATACACCCTCAGAAGCCGGTGCCTGCACAGCGGCTCCGGGTACATCCAAGATAAGAGACATCCGTAGGTTCCACAGTTGAAGCATCTCGCGGCATACCAGACTCCAAATGGGTCTCAGTAGAGGCCTGCGAATCTGAAGTAGTGGGCATCAGGGGCTGCGAAAGCGCCGCACTGAGTATCGGCAAACTGGCGACTAGCTTAGGAAAAGCGTCATCTGCAGCTTTGGACCTAGGCGGCCTGCCTCTGTCTTTATCTTTGCGTTTTTTCGGAATGTTGATAGTCGGGTGGCTTACCGAAGCAATATCTGGATAATTGAACAGAGTACCAAAATATTTAGAAGTGTAAGTATACAGACGACGAATAGTTCATTGTTTAAATAAGGCAAAAAACTAACAGCGACGTATGTCGTGGTCAGGGCCTAGGCAAGGAATACAGTACGAATGAAAATCTTTATGAGGTATTTGCTTTCCACAAGAAATACAATTATTGACTTTTACTGACAGCGGTTTAGAGCAAGAAAAAAGTTTCCCCAATGGGATACTTAGCTTTAGTTGAAGAGGTTGTGAAACTCGAAAATGAAAATTTCAGGAGTCGGCCGACCGGTACTTGCGAACTGCTTCTGCTTCGGGCACCGCACGGCAAGAAAGACTGATGTAATGGCGTCGGCTGCATGCTTTATACCCCTGACTACCTGACGTCATGTAAGATGAGACAGCAACCGACGCAGGACCCAAGACTTTGATAATCAGGCTGACTGAGGGCTACTGCAAGCAGATGACCCAAAACGTGATGACTGCAACAGTGAAACGAAGAAAATCTAAATATGGACATTTTGCAGAAAAAGCCTGGAGCTCAGACACTCTCCTGGGTGAGGTAATTGCTACTAGGAAAACAGTTTTCCAGGAGAGAAATTTCAGATCCACAGTGGCCGAGGGTTTGAACGGGGGATGGACTAAGGTTTGCAGAATCATAGTAAGATACCAGGAAGACACAGGGTCTTTGACTGGTGGCTGGAGCAGAAAAGTGCCCCTAAGAAGAGCCTTACACAGTTTAGAAGAAGCAAGAGACAATGAATCAAACCCAAAGTGAAAGTCTGATATGGCAGCAAGTTGAACTGACTGTAGAATAGCTAGCACCATCTTTGAAAAGAGAAGCCAGAAAGTCTAGTACTACTGGAACCGGAGCTGTAAAGGGATCTATCAAGTTTCTGTTCATCCCAAAGAGAGAACCTTTTCCACTTACTTTTGCAAATTTTTTCAGGTGGAAGCTCTACGAGATGAAATCAAAACTTCTCAAACTGGGGAAGACAGCCTGGGAAATCTAGTCATTACTGGAAGTGGAGAAACCATGCAGTCAATTTCAGGCTCTGAATGCTGGGATGTGGATGCCCAGACAGATAATACTACATGAACTACAAAATGAACTGCCACCTCACCTAAGTGTCTTGTTTAATCATAGCTTCACCTCAGGCTTCGTGCCCACTGAGTGGCGCACAGCTACAGTTATCCCACTCCACAAGGGGGATCTGCCTTGGATCCCGGGAACTACAGTCCCATCAGTCTGACAAGCCTGATCTGCAAGGACATGGAATGCATTATCATGGAACTTATAAACAGACATTGACAACCTTCAAACACTGGACCCCACCCAGTTTGGGTTTGTGAAGGGCTGATGTCTCCTGAATTTCATTGACTTCTTTGAATCAGTCTCCATAGCTGTGGACGAGGGTAAGGCGGTCCACACAGCCTATCTGGACCTCGCCAAAGACTTTGACACCATCCCCACTCTGGAATCATAGATAAACTTACGAAGCTGGGCATAAAATCACTACATCACTCGATGGGTTGCCAACTGGCTTACTGACAGAACCCAGACTGTAAAAGTAACAGACTCCAAATCTAGCTCCAGACAAGTGGAGTACCTCAGGGTGCAGTCCTGGGAACACTCTTGTTTGGCATCTACTTCTCTGAAGTACAGGCCAACACTAAGGGACTCTGGCTAACAAAGTTCGCAGATGACTGCAAACTGGGAGCCATTATTGAATCCTCAAATGATGTGGATATTCTACAAAAGGGCCTTACAGAAAAACAGATGCCTGGTGCCAGAGCCATGGGCTCAAGCTTAATGCCAAGAAATGTACAGTTATCCCCTTTGGAAAAAAAACATGTACCCATGAATTACCACATAGGTGGCAGTACACTAAACATCGAAAGTGTGATGACAGACTTAGGGACACAGGTGGACAGTTGTCTCACTTTTGATAATCACATCACCATAACAGTCAGGAAATCCTTCTATGTGGCACACCTCATCACTAAGGGCTTTTCATCCAGAAAAAGGAGGTCATTGTCCCACTGTACTCATCCCTCATTAGACCCATTATAGAGTATAATGCCCAGTTTGTTATGTACCTCACAAGACATCTGCAACAGCTGGAAAGCCCACAGAAATACCTCACTAAAAGAATCACAGGCCTAAAGCAGATGCCATATGCTGACCGTCTAAAAAAAACTCCAGCTATACTCTGTGGCATATCGTCTACTCAGAGGCGATCTCTGCTTAACATACAAGGCCATGTCAAACCCTGAGCTGTTGGACATGCTCCACTTAAAGAAATCCCAATCCCTCAAAGCGGCACGCTCCAGGGATCTAAACCTTGTCATCACAATGAACAAAACATGCTGGGTGGATAGGTTCCGGACTCAGAGACTCCCCATACTCTCGAATGGGCTGCCAATACATGTAAAGTAGAGCATCTCCTTGGCGCTCTTCAAAAGGAACATTGATGATTGGATGGGAGATAGGAAATGCACCCCGGGGATCATATCAGTTGCGCTACTAGACAGGGGTCCAGAGAAGTAAATATTGTAGGAAGAAATATCCAAGGAATTGTTATGGCTAGGCTTGTGTATGTCCTAGGGCCGATAGCCTAGTACCAACCTATGAACCTGTAAGAGAGCAAGTCGGGACTCAGATCCAACTTCATCACGGTGCAAACCAAATGAGGCCAAAGAAAGGTGAACTAGGTTTGTCGAGGCCAAAAGGGAGCATTGAGGATCACTTTGCTTTACAACCCAAGAGCTTTCTGTAGGAACTTGGGAATCAACAGAAGAGGGGGGGGGGAGCACAGAGTAGACCGGAGGGACAAGTATGAACAAGAGCACCTCTGGGGGACTGTCTCTGAAGAGGGAACAAGGCAAACTACTTTCTGCACTTGTTGCTGAGAGGGGACACAAAGAGGTTGTGGGAAGTATAACTCCATTTCTGGAAGACTGCATCTGCCATGGACTAATTCAGGGACCACTAGTGAGGCATCAGTAACACTCGGCTGAGCCTGTCAGCTAGAATGCTGGATTTCCCTGGAATGTGTGTTGCTACCAGAAAGCAGTTGGAAGAAACTGGCCACTGACAGATCCTCAGCTTCGATATAGGTGGTAAGACCTGGTCCCTCCCAGTTTGTTGATGTACCAAACCACGGACATGCTGCCAACTTGGACTGAAATAGTCCCCAGAGAAAGCTGCCTAATTCCTGCAACGCTAGAAGAACCACTGTCAAGAACAGTGATATGCAACTTGGTCTCCCAGGGCATCCACGGACCTTGGACTGTCCAGCCCAGACAATACCACCCCCCTCCCCAACTGAACTGGGAGGCATCAATGGTCAACATGGCAACTAGGAAGGGAAGAAATTATGGGCATCCTTGCGTGATCTCCGGGGAATGGAGCCACAAAAGAAGAGAGCCCTTGCACACATGAGACAAGCTGATGGGAAGGTTCAAAGGATTCCTGAAAAGAGACCACTGTATCACCAAGGTCCTTTGAAGAATTTGCATGTGGAAACATGCCATTGGAAAAACAGTTATGGTTGCTGCCATGGAGACTAATGCTTAGAGAACTAAAGAGGTTGGGGACTTTGAAGCAGTCAAATCTGGCTGAAGTGAGACTTTAGATTTGATATCCTGTTCGATGTAAGGTAAGCAGAGGACATCCTTGTATCCAAGTGCCCCTATGAAGTCTATGGCCTGTGCTGGATCCAAGTGTGACTTCTGTAAATTGACAGTTATCCCCAGTGCAGAGGCTAAGCTGAGGAAGTAAGGGCTGGCCTGGAGGAGTACATGCCTGTTTGGAGCGGTCAGGAGCTAGTCATCTAGATATGGCAATATCTGATAACCTTGCAGCCGGAGATGAGATGCAACTACCGGTAGACATTTGTTGAACACTCTGGGGGCTGTAGTGGAAGTGCCCAAAATTGGTAGTGACTGCCTCCCAGTCTGAAATGTAGAAGCGGCCTGGAGCACCTGCCCATTTTGATATGGTAGTACTAATCCTCGAGATCTACATAGCACATCCAATAGACCATTCTTCAGGAGAGGTAAGATGAACTGAATCGTGACCATTCTGAACTTTGTGTGCTTTACTGACTTGTTCAGGGAGGTCATATCCAAGATAGATTGCTCCACTGTCTTTTTGGGCACCAAAAAGAATCTGGAGTAAACACCCGATCCAACTTGATCAGGGCTTTTGGATGAGACTTTTTTGCAGTAACTTTCTTATTTCCTGGGCCACGTCCTCCCTCAGACTGGGTGTAACATCTGGGAGACAAAAGTTTTGTTTGGGAATGTTGGAAAAGGGAATGGAGTATTCTCTGGATATGATCTTTAGCACCCATCTGTCTGTGATGGCCTCCCAGGCTTCTGAGACAAGGAGAAACATCTCCGGCTGCTTCCAGGAGGAGAGCAATCGGGCAACAGTTTAGGATCACTGGAAAGGCTTGTCCAGGGCAGGTTCCCACGATCCTTGATTCTGCAGATCCCCTAGTCCTCGTGGGTGGGGTCTCCCACTCTGACCATATCCCCTCTGCCTCGGGGGGGAATGTCTCCCTGAGTGCCCTGGGAAGGGCCATGCAACTTCCATGTTTTTTTTTTTTTTTTTTACTTCCACACTGATCCCTGGAGAAGGTCCGTTGTGAAGTAGAAAAATGGTTCCTCACAGCAGACAGGGTCCGACCATCTTTCTCATTCTGGGTTAAAGTATCACGTACCATGGGCCCAAACAAGACAGACCCATCAAAAGGACTGTTTGAAAGGCTCCTCAGAATCGCACAGCCTCATCCGGGCATGGCACCATATGACAATGCCAGAACCGGCTGCCCTCGAGGTACCCTCTGCAGTGTGAGAGATAAGCCTCATGGACACATTGGCTAGGGAGTGTAGGGTGGTAAGCCTAGAGGAAAAGGACTCCCGTTCCTCTGTAGGCATGGACCCTGGGACTGAATTAGAAAGTTCCTTGACCAAGTCCCTTTGCAGCAGGTAAAATGCGGTAAGTAGTTCAATGCCTTAAGCATAAAGGCAGATGAGGCATAGACTCTTGACAAATCTGTCCAACACCCAGGATTCTCTAGCCTGGGGGGGGGGGGGGGGGTGGAAAGAGAAGCTTTCCTGAGCCAGCTCCTTCTTGGTGCCTGCTGCCACAAAGTACAGTTTTGTACCCACCATAAATGTAGATGTTAGAGTGCTCATACAGCTGCAGTCATCACACTTGGGTTATCCTGCCGTCAGACGGGTCCTCGGTCAGCCAAATTCCAAAGTCTAGGTCCGGCGTCGGTTGCCGTCGCTTCTTCCCTGACGTCAGTGCGGCAGGGGTATAAAAGAGGCAGCCGACGCCATTTTCTTCAGTTTTTCTTGCCCCAGATGTCAGGTACCCCCAGAAGGAAGGCAAAACATAATATTATGCAAACATGCAATGTAGATAAATCAAAACTTTTAGTTATGTACTTACCATAACTTTAGATGTATGGGATCCATCTCGCCTACATTCTGTACTGATGGGTTCGGAGCCGATCCTTGGCTCCGAATCGGCACGCTACACTA
This sequence comes from Protopterus annectens, assembly GCF_019279795.1. Taxonomy (NCBI): domain Eukaryota; kingdom Metazoa; phylum Chordata; order Ceratodontiformes; family Protopteridae; genus Protopterus; species Protopterus annectens. The sequence continues at coordinate 203,446,173 of NC_056737.1, read as the reverse complement.
TAGAACGAAGTCTCTTATTGGCTGAGCTATCCCACATCCCAGGATGCACCACCACTGCTTCCCCAGATCTTGTTTGTCCGCACACATGCACACACACATAGACTGTTGATATAATATTGCCAGGTGTTTCAAGATGAAACGGCTGAACTCGAACCGTCCGGTCTCTTCTGATCTCCAAGGCAGGGGGAAGGAGGGTGGGTTATTAGGAATGTAGGCGAGATGGATCCCATACATCTAAAGTTATGGTAAGTACATAACTAAAAGATATTATGTGATCCTATCTCGCCTACATTCTGTACTGATGGGACAGCGTCCCTAGCACCTGATTCCTGGGTGGCTCACTAGAAAACACTCCTGAGAACTGTGGAACCGAAGGAAGCTCGCCCCCGAGATGCCACGTCCAATTTGTAATGAGAAATGAAGGTGTGAGGAGAAGACCACGTAGCCACAGCACAAATGTCACTAATGGCAAGCTTGGAATGAAAAGCTGCCGAAGTAGCCATAGCCCTGGTAGAATGAGCTTTTACAGAAGTTGTAAGCTCTTTATTAGAAATGAAGTAAGTATGACTGATACAGTCTCTGATCCACTTGGCAATAGTGACTTTCGTGATGGCTTTGCCCAATTTATTGTCTGAAAAGGACACAAACAACTGATCTGTCTTCCGTGTTTGGTGCGTCCTATCTTAAATAGAAGCGCAATTGTCTGTGAACATCCAATGTGTGGAAGATGTATTCCGCTCTGTTTGAGTACTTTGGGAAGAAAACTGGGAGTTCCAATGACTGTTGCAGACAAAAACTAGAACAAACCTTAGGAACAAAGGATGGATTCGGTCTGAGGGATACTCTATCCTTGTGAAAAAACAGGTATGGTGGTTTGACACATAGGGCTTGAAGTTCCGAAACTGTTCTGGCTGATGTAATTGCAACCAGTAAAGCAGTCTTCCAAGAAAGAAATTTCAAATCACAAGTTGCTGCCGGTTCGAAGGGGGAAGAGGTCAAAGCACCTAATACCACATTAAGGTCCCACGGTGGAGCGGGATGAGAAATCGGGAGGCCGTAGCAGCCCAGCACCTTTCATGAAGGCTTTACTTAACTTGTTGCTCATCAAAGGTGGGTCTATGCTCTCATGAGAGTTGGAAATAGCTGCCAATTGAACCTTGATGGTAGAGACCGAAGAACCTTGATTGAACAGAGAAGCTAAAAACTTCAGAACCTCTGACACCGGGACAGTTATAGGATCTATTCCCCAGAGTTGGGCCCAAATAGCAAATCTCTTCCATTTGCTGTTATACATTTTCTTAGTAGAAGTCTTGTGGGCAGAGGACAAGATATGTATGACTTCCGGGTCTAAAGCATGGTTCCTGACTATGGTCAGAAGAGGAGGAGCCAAGCTGTTAACCTCAACGAGTGGAGGGACTGATAATGCTGTCCCGACTGATGGATCAAGAGGTCCGGAACCTGGCCCAGGAACCATGGACCGTCCAATGCATATTTCCGAAGAAAGGGAAACCAGATTTGACGAGGCCAGTTTGGGGCAACTAAAATCATCTTGCTCTCCAAGCGAATCGCCTTCTGGATCACCTTGGGAAGAAGGGGAACCGGTGGAAAGGCATACAGCAGGCCGGTGGGCCAAGCTTGGACTAGGGCGTCCTTGGAAATCTCCCCCGGAACTGGGGTGAGAGAGAAGAACTGTTGGCATTTGATTGAGGGGTTGCGAATAGGTCGCAACAAGGAGTTTCCCATCTTCTGAAAATCTGAGTTGCCACTCTGTCGTTCAGAGACCACTCGTGAGGGGAGAGAATAGTTCTGCTCAGTCTGTCGGATATCACATTGGATCTCCCTGGAATGTGTGTTGCTACCAGAAAACGTTTGGTTGCAATCGCCCAATCCCATACCTTCATGGCCTCTCTGCAAAGAGGGTAGGATCTGGTCCCTCCCTGCTTGTTCAGGTACCAGACTACTGACATGTTGTCGGACTGAATGGCAATCATGCCCTGGGGGAGGTAACTGTGTAGTGCTTGCAGTGATAGAAGCACCGCCCTCATTTCCAGTATGTTGATGTGGAGGAGACTCTCGTCTAAGTGCCACTTGCCTTGGACTGACCTGCCCAGGTAATGTCCCCCCCACCCAGTCTGGGAGGCGTCCGTAGTCAAAGTGGCCACTGGAGGTGGTGGAACGAAGGGTCGCCCCTGATCCAGGTTGGAGGAAAGAAGCCACCAACGAAGGTCCTGTTTGCACGTCTCTGTGATCAGAATGAGGTGACTGAGAGGGAGATCCTGATAAGACCACTGGACTGACAGGAGCCACTGGAGAAACTTGAGACTGTAATGTTTCTATCCTCTCTGTAGGAAGATAGACTCAAAGCAAATGCGGGTCTATCTCTACTCCGATAAACCGTATGCGCTGAGATGGCAGCAACAGAGACTTTGTCCAATTGAAGGTGATTCCTAGGGAGTTGCCTAGAGATATAGTGGCTGCTAGGTTTTGTAAGAGTAGACGCCTGGAGGTGGCAGTTAGGAGCCAGTCGTCTAGGTATGGAAACACCTGGAATCCTAGACTTCTCAGGTGAGCAGTCACCACCGCCAAACATTTGGTGAACATCCTGGGGGCTGTGGTGAGACCAAAGGGCAGTGCACAGAACTGAAAATGACCGTCTCCCAGGCTGAAGCGCAAGTGTCTCCTGGACGCCTGATCTATCAGAATGTGATAATAGGCGTCCTTGAGATCTATGGAGCACATCCAAACACCCTTCTCCAGCAACGGGAGAATGGATTGTAAGGTGACCATCCGGAACTTGGACTTCTTGACAGATCGATTTAGTTTGCTGAGATCCAAAATGGGCGTCAAGCCCCCGGTCTTTTTTGGCACCAAAAAAAATCTTGAGTAAGTCCCTAATCCGGTCTGGCCTACGGGGACTGGTTGGACGACTCCTTTTTGAAGCAGCTTTGAGATTTCGATGGCTGCGAGATCCCGTTGACTGGGTGGCGGGTCCGGGATTTTTCGGGATGGTGGGGGGGGGGGGGGTTGGGAAAAAGGGATGGTGTAACCTCCGGCGATGATTTGGAGCACCCATCGGTCCCGAGTGATACTCTCCCAGGCCTTTAGGTGCTTCGAAAAACGACCCCCGACTGGCTCCAGAGCTGCACAGTTGGGCAATCCTTCAGGGATGCTGGAAGGCTGAGGAGCCACGAAAGGACTCGCGGTCTCCAGTGTTGCGGGGGCCTCCGCCGCCTCTGGGACGGTGTCTTCCTGAAAAATTTCCCCCTCCTCTGCCTCTAGAAGGGGGATCGCCCTGCTGTGACGAGTAAGTCTTTTAAGATTTACGGAACCACATTTTCCCCCCTCTTCTAGCCTTGGGATAAGGCCTGAAGGGAGTGGAAAACCATGCCCCTACGGCAGCCAAAGTCTTACCCTCTTGTTCACAGCGAGTCAAGGTGTCCTTTACCTTGGGTCCAAACAGAGAGGACCCATCGAAGGGAGCGTTGGCAAAGGAAGACTTGAAGGCTTCCGCAAAGTGACACAGGCGAAGCCAGGCTTGTCTCCGTAGAGCAACACCTGTTCCCGCCGCTCTACTCGCCCCCTCGGCCGCATATGAAATGAGCCTCATGGACGAGTTCGATAATGATGATAAGGTAGCCAGCTGAGAGCTAACCGTCTGGGCCAACTGCTCAGGCAGGTTACCAGAGAGGGTATCTGAAAGTTCCTTGACCAGATCCCTCTGAAGTCTGGTGAAGTGCGTCAGAAAATTCAGAGACCTTAAAAGTAAAGGCTGCTGAAGTAAGGGTGCGCTTCACGTACCTATCCATGCTCCTGGACTCTTTTATTAGGAGGATGGACGGACGTAGACGCCTCTGCCACATCTTGTTGGGTAGCAGATGCCACCACCAGGGCATCTACAGCCACACCTTTGGAGGGAAAATCCTTTTCGGGGGGGGGGAGGCTGAAAGAAATTTATTGGGGCGAGCTGGCACCGGTTCCACAGAATCCGGGTGCTCCCACGCCCTTCGAGAGATCAAATCCAGAAGCTCATCGAAGGGTGGAGACACCCAGGAGGTGGAGGGCTGAGCCCCAAAGGCCTTGAGGAATACCGACTCCTCAGCAGAAGGGGGTTTGGACTGCCAGTCGCCTCGATGCTTCAGGATTTCTAAGATGTCCGCAAAGGAGACATCATCCGAGGACGACTTGGGGGACCCCTCCGCATCATCGAGGTCAGTGTCCGAGGTGAGAGACTCGTCAGGGGAGTCGACGTGCTTCCTCTTGCACTGTCTCTTCCTTGGGGGTTCCTCCGAAGACACTTCGGAAGGACCTCCAGGAAGGGGGGAACCCCCAATGGGGGTGACCTCAGGCCCCAGGGCTCCGCTGTCTTGAGACAGGGAGACAACAAAGGAACCAGTCTCCATGCCAAGGGAAGGTGCCGGAGACGGTGGAGGTAGCCAAGGAAGATTTGGCCAAAGCACTCCTCATGGCCCAGAAGGACGGACACCCAGAGTCCTGGGAAGGTCCGACCCCCGAGGCCACAACAGTAGACGGCACTCCCGCAGCAGACGCACAGAGAGGGAGGCTCGGAACCGAAAACATCGGTCCCGAAGCGTCACCCCCGGGCCGACCGAGGAGGTCCGTGTACCGAACTCCGACCCGAAGGGCGGGGTTGCAGTAAGGGTCGGAGCCGACCCGAAAACCTCCACCGGCTCCACCAGCACCGACTCCAACGGTGCCGAGGCTGTTGGAGGAGGAACCAAAACAACAGGGTGGGCAATCGGCTCCGGAGCCAACTGGGCTGGAGCCGAAACCAACTTTTGGAAGACTGGAGACTGAAACAGCCTTTGAAGTACCCTATGTCCGAATCCGACATTCTCGAAGACCGAGAAGAGATCGAACGAGTTGAGTCGACTTCTCCACCGGTTCCGAAGGACTGGGGGACCGGCTCCGAATCGTCTCGATAAATATCGGTGCCGAGGGAGACTCCACAACCATAGCAATTTCCCTCGGAGCCAAAGAGGACTTCGGCGCCGAAGGGGAAGAGTCTGAGCGGGCAACTCTCATCGGCTCCGAAGACAGTGGAGCCGATGAAGGTGACCCGCCTCTCGAAGTTCTAGCCGTCGGCTCAGAAGCCAGAGGAGTCGAGGCTGGAGACATCGAGGCAGACTGTTCCACCCTCGGCTCTGAAGTCCGTGGAGCCGATGGAGAAGCCTGCCGAGATTTCTGTGTGGCCGGTTCCGACGGGCTGGTCAGAGCCGACGATTTCTTTTTCTTCCAAGGTGAAGAGGAAGAAGATAAAGCCTCCTCAAAAGAAGGTGTAATAAGCCCTTTTAGAATCAATTTGTTTTTCCTCTCTTGGAGGACTCGGGAGGAAAAGGCGTGACAAACGCTGCATGACTCCTGAAGATGTTTAGGGCCTAAACAATACACACAACGAGTGATCATCCATTATGGACATCTTGTAGCTGCATTTAGAGCATTTTTTGAACCCAGAAGGTCTGTGCCCTTTCGACATGTTGTACACAAACACTGCTACTAACTTCAAAAACTTTCAAAAACTTTGTTAAAGAAGAGTAAATAAGGACAAGACCCCTCTAACGTAAACGGGATTACTTGCCCAACTAAACTATAACACTACAATAAAACTCACACTAAATACTTCAACACGCTCGAGGGCAAGGCCCCTCTAACTGAAACGGGATCCTTTCCCTCAGATTAAAGACAAGTTTACCAGAAAAATCACTCAAACTCAGTCACACAACAATGATAGCTGTTAAAACAGCTTTTGGGTATATGAATCAAAAATTTCTGACAGAAATTCTTTGAAGAAAAAAGCACTTAGCTCAGCCAAGTCCGAGACCACGTCTTTGCTGTAAAGCGACAAACGAGATCTGGGGAAGCAGTGGTGGTGCATCCTGGGATGTGGGATAGCTCAGCCAATAAGAGACTTTGTTCTATAGTATAGCGTGCCGAGTCGGAGAAGCAGTGGTGGTGCATCCTGGGATGTGGGATAGCTCAGCCAATAAGAGACTTTGTTCTATAGTATAGCGTGCCGAGTCGGAGCAGAGATCGGCTCCGAACCCATCAGTACAGAATGTAGGCGAGATAGGATCACATAACATCAGTAGTTGCAAGCAAATACACCATAAAGGAATACCCCAAATAGGTTGCATGATAAAGGTGTTTGTCATAAGCCCTGTCCTAAGAGGGGATGGAGGGAGGGTAACCTGGACTGCAGCTGTATGAGCACTCTAACATCTACATTTATGGTAGGGACACAACTGTACTATGTTCATCGTGCATACAGCTGCAGTCATCACACTTGGGTAGAATCCCAAAGTTAAGTAAGGGTGGTAGGTACTAAGTGGAACTAGGAGGGGCTAGGATGCCCTGCAGGGCTGCTGTGACAAAGCCCGCTCTAGATTTTGAGTATAGTGGAAGGTGGTAGTGCTTGGAGAAAGTGTGCACTGAACTCCAAGTAGCTGCTTCCAAAATGTCCTTGGTAGGGACCCCCCTGAGGAAAGCTGCAGAGGTAGCTGTAGCCCTGGTGAAGTGGGATCTGATGTATACAGGCACTGATTTTCCATGAAACGAATAACAAAAGCGTATGCAGTGGGCTATCCATTTTGAAATAGTCTGTTTGGAAATAGCCTTTCCTTGAGCACCTGTAGCATAGGACACAAAGAGCTGCTCAGATTTCCTGAATGACTTTGTTCTGTCCAAGTAATAACGAAGTTGCCTGTGAATGTCCAAGGAATGTAGTAGCCTCTCTCCTTTGTTCTGTGGATTTGGATAAAAGGTAGGTAAATGAATAGTCTGATTCAAAGCTACACTGGATACTACCTTTGGCATGAAGGTAGGGTTGGTTCGTAAGGAAACCCTGTCCTGATGGAAAATGATGAATGGTTGCACAGCCATGAGGGCCTGTAGCTCCGAAACCCTGCATGCTGGAGGCAATAGCCAAAAGGAAGGCTGTTTTCCACGACAAGTATTGTAGCTCTGTTGAAGAAGCCGGCTCAAAGGGAGGCAGGGTCAGCTTTTCCAATACGAAGTTGAGGTCCCAAGCTGGGACTGGTGGTTTCAGTGGGGGTTTTATATTTTTGGCCCCTCTGAGGAATTGTCTTAATAGAGGATGTGAGAATAAAGGAGGATCTGCATTGTATTGTGCTGAAATGGCTGAAGCGTGGATCTTGATGGAGGAGAAGGAAAGTCCACTGTTTAACATCTCAGCTAGGTACTGTAAAATTTGAGGTATATTTATTACCCAAGGATTCTGGCCCTTTTCTTGATTCCAGGAACAAAATAGTTTCCATTTGGCGGAGTAGGTTTTTCTAGTAGAGGGTCTCCTGGCCTCCAAGATGACATCCCTGCACCTCCTTGGAGAGGAGAGTCTGTTGGGAAATTAAGGTTTTCTCCATGCAGCTAGATTTAAGGTTTTGAGCTGGCTGTGAAGGGTTTTGTAGTTGTGCTGGGACAACAGAAGAGGAACTAGAGGTAGGATCCATGGTGGGGAGTGTGACAGGCTCTTTAGGAGGGAATACACCAGTGTTGTCATGGCCAGTCTGGAGCAATGAGAATCATTTGTGGCCTCTCTGCTCTGGCTTTTAATAGAACTTTGGTCAGTAGAGGAAGAGGCGGGAAGGCATAGACTGTCAATGTTGTCCAATTGAAAGAGAGTGCGTCCACTTTCCAGGCCTGTGGATGATAGGTCCTTGAACAGAATTTTTCCAACTGGTAATTTCTGTGGGTAGCAAATAGATCTATGTCTGGCTGTCCCCATGCCTGAGTTATCTTTGAGAAGACTTGAGGATGCAACTTCCATTCGTGTGGGTCTGTCATATTTCTGCTTAAGTTGTCTGCCAGTGTGTTTTCCTTCCCTGGCAGGAATTGAGCCTGTAGTTGAATTTGTAATTCCAGTGCTGTGTTCCACATGGTCATAGCTTGCCTGCACGGGGGGTGTGAATGAGTCCCTCCCTGTTTATGTACCACATGACTGTGGTGTTGTCTGTCCTTATTAATAGCTGGCCTGGATGCAGTAGGTCTTTGAAGGTCATAAGAGCATTTTGCATAGCTAGCATCTCCTTTTGGTTGATGTGTAGGCGCTTCTCTTTTTGGGACCATTTTCCCTGAATGCACTGATCTGCCATGTGTGCTCCCCAGGCGTAGTCTGAGGCGTCTATTGTGACTATTTGAGTTGCTTGAGGTAAATAGAAAGGGAGACCTGTGTTTCTTTGGCATGCTTGAGCCCACCACAAAAATTCCTTTTGAAGGCATGGTATGAGTGGTATAATTGTTTCCAAGCTGTGGCTGTGTTGCGACCATAAGTTTTTTAGGTACCATTGTAGTTTCCTTATATGCAGCTTTGCACATGGTATTAGTAGGATGCAAGATGCAATGAACTCCAGAGCCTGCAGGACTTTTCTTGCAGTTAGTCTGGTTAAAGTTGCCATTTTGTTGAAGTATTGAGACAGTTGCCCTTGTTTGTCTGGCGTGAGGTAGGCCATCTGGGTTGTTGTATTTAAGCTGGCACCCAGGAAAATTATCTGTTGAGAAGGTATTAGTTTTGATTTCTTTATGTTCACTGTGTATCCCAGGTAGTTTAACAGTTTTATTACAAACGCCAGATGCTGCAACAGAATGTCCTTGCTGTCTGCTTGGATCAGGCAGTCGTTCAGATATGGGATAGCCAGGGGCCTATGCTGGGGGAGCAGTAGAAATTCCCTGAGCCTTTTCTTAGAATCTGAGTAATCTTGGCCTTCCCAGTGGAAGTGCTCTCTCAATGTATGCAGGGTTTCCCCAAAAGAGTAGTCCTCAGGGGGGGAGACCGAGGGAATAGACTCCTCAGCATCAGAGTCTTCAAAAGGGGAATAAGCATAATTCTGGTCCTCAGAATGGTCTGAGGTAATAGAAGCCTGGTCTAAGGAAGGGTAGTCTTCCTCCAATCTGGGTCTTTTGTCTGAGGGGGGTTGAGAACCCCTGATGAGAGTTATCAAATCCTCAGCCATTTTAAGCATCTGTTTTTTAGGCATGGGGCCTTGACAGGAGGTCTGAGGACCCTGTTTCTTAGTTTTCATTGCAGCTTTAGATTTATTGAAGGATTTAATAGAGAAGGTGGCAGGCCTGAAGACGCCTTCAGAAATGGCAGGCCTCACTAAATTTTCAGTTTCCCCGACAAGAGTGGCGTCTGTATCTGCAGTGGGAATGGAGACCGAGGAACCTGCGACCTCGGGTACTGAAGTCACCGGTAAAATAGTTTCATCGGTAGTCAGGGGTAGCGTAGGCGCCTCGCTGAGAACCGGTAGTCGGCCTAAGCGTGGTCTCAGTACTCAGTGCAGACCTTGGATGTCGGTCCTTGTCTTTACATCTTTTGCTTAAAACTGGTGTCGGTGTATCCGATGACATGATATAATTAAATTTTTTGCCAAAATAATGAAGGGCGAACTCCGCCCGGTGCTTAATAATGCGCTTATTGAACTTAGCACAAAAACGGCAGGCCGAGACGTCGTGGTCTGGCCCTAAGCAAGGTATACAGAAAGAGTGAAAATCCTTATGTGGTATTTGCTTCCCACAAGAAATGCAATTATTAACTTTGTCTGACATTGGTCTGAGGCTAGAAAAGTTTCCCCAATGGGGTACTTAGCTTTAAAGAAGACTTCGGCTGAAATACTGTTCGTAAATCTCAGGAGCTGGCCGACCGGCACTTGTGAACTGCTTCTGCTTCGGGCACCGTAGGGCAAGAAAGACAGAAGAAAATGGCGTTGGCTGCCTCTTTTATACCCCTGCCGCACTGACATCAGGGAAGAAGCGACGGCAACCGACGCCGGACCTAGACTTTGGAATTCGGCCGACCGAGGACCCGCCTGACGGCAGGATAACCCAAGTGTGATGACTGCAGCTGTATGCACGATGAACATCCAAGGCATCTATGGGGATTACTTTAGTCTAAAAGGCTTGGTCAGCTAGAGCACTTAAAATCTGGTCAGTGTGTTTAGGAATCGGTTCCACTGTATCCAGCTCCTTCCAGACCCTCAACGACACTAGATGGATGAGCGTGTCAGCTGGTGGTATACCCAGACAGTGGATGGGCCAAGCCCAGAAAGCATCTCAAAATACCGATTCCTCTGGGGAAGGGTTTTGGGAAGAATATCCACCCTTCTGTCAAAGGATTTCAAGAATCCTCAGGAGGAGACCTTGTCAGGTGGTGATTTTGGAGACCCTTCTGCTATCCATGTGGCAGCTCAGAGGTCTCAGGCACAGTCCAGGGTGAGGCGGCGGACGTTCCATCGAGGTAAGTGCCAAAGATCTCCTTGGAACAGAGAGGACCCTCTCCACATCCTAGAACGCAGGAGGACTCTGAACCACCTGAAGCTGTCTCACTGGAGCCAAAGCCACTACAGCGGACACCTCCTGGAGAAAACAGGTCTCCCGCTCAGAGGGAAGAGTTGGAGCAGAGTTATCAAAGGCTGAAGTCCTGAGGGGTGTAAATGGCTCAGACAGCTTCAGAGTAAAGGTCAACCAGACACTCTGAACCGACGCAGCTGGAGCCGAGCAAGTGAGGGAGAATATTGAAGGTTAAGAAGAGATCTCTATCAGCTCTGACACCCTGGCATGTGGACTCAACAGAACAGACATCTCCGAAACCAGGGGTCAAATCGGAGAAAGAGCTACCAGTTGGAACGGGGAGCGCCTAGCGGATCCGGAAACGGATGGGGCAGACACAAACCCCATATGGGATCTGTCTCTCCAGAAATTGCCTCATGACCTTACCAACAACCTTAGAAGACAAGCTTCAGGAAGACCTAGATGAAGCAGCAGAAGGGGGTCTGGGGGATCTCTGTGGGGAACAGGACTAAGACCGCCTAGTAGACACCGACAAAGAAGCCCCTGGCTCTGACAGTACCGGAGCTGATGCCGAGGATTCACCACTTGGCCTTGTAACAACCGAGGAAGAACAGGGCAGAAGAGAAGTTAATATCAAAGAGCTTCCAGCTGAAAGTGTTGGTTCCAATGGTTTAGTTTTTTCCTGGGCGGTTCTGAGGAAGACCACAAGGGAAATGGTCTCCTGGACTCCCGGGAATCTTTGAGCTTCAGCCTCTGATGTAGAAGGCATCCCAGAGGTGGCGGTAGGATGAAGTAATCCTTTTTAAATGAGTTTACTTCTCCTACCCACCAGAGTCCAGGGATCGAAAGTCCTAAAAATCTCAGAGGGGGCATCCAAGTGTCAAAGCCCGAAACAGTACACGCTCTCCCCATGGGAATCAGATAAGAGAATCTTCCACCCACAGGAAATGCACATCTTGAAGCCTAAACGCTTCTGATCAGCCATGAGGAAAGAAGGAATACGGAAGTCTTTTTTTTACCTAATGATTAGAAACCCAAGAACTAGACAGAGAAAGGAATAGAAAATAAATTGAAAGAGACAGGTAAGAAGGTAAACAACAAAAACACTCACCAAAACAACAGAGAAGCTCAAGCCAGGAACTCTATGCAAACACTAAGCGAAGCAAATGAGATCTGAGGTACTGTGGGGGACTGGGGTATTATGGTAGGTAGGAGGAGCTCAAGTCAGGCGTCTCCAGCTAAAAGGAGGCCAGATGGTTCTGAGCACTGGAACCATATTTCCGCAGGTTAATAGAATGAAGTGGACAACATCAGATCAGCTGTTTAAGCTCTCCTGCAGGGCTTTGTTCTGTCAAGGCAGTACCTGAGCTGTCTGTGCACATGAAAAGGTATGCACAATCTTAATTTCCTTGTTTTTAGGTTCCATACAGAAAACTGAGTGACTGATGACTAGATTCAGGGTAAATTCAGAAACAACTTCTGGCACGAAAGATGGATTAGTATATAAAACAAACCAATCATTGTGGAAAAACAGGTAGGGTTGGCAAACCATGAGTGTTCACAGACTCACCTTGGCCAAAAGAACTGCTCCCATGTAATAAGACTACATTTACCTAGAATGTCAGAGCAAAAGGCAAAACAGTTTCCCCATTAATTAACTTATTACATCTGAGTGATGCCGCAAGGTGCATCTGCCATTAACTCCTACTGATGCCTCTAGGCCTCAAATATTGCTTGTTCATATTTGCATCAATAATTCCAATACCTTTCTATGTACAAAATTTTAAAATATTTCATCTTAAAGCTTACACAATGGCAAACTCAACTGCATTAATATTTGACCTCTGCTGAGTGCAGCTAAAGAGATACTAACTGTTGTTTTTATGATATTAAGTTCTATAGATATAATTTTCACGTTTTTCTAAATATTTCAATCAAGTAACATAGACCAAACTCCTTAGGCTCATATGAAAGCTCTTGGCTAGACGAATAAAATGCTGCTGACAGTATGTGTATAACTTGAGTGGTTGCTGAAATATTGTAAGTTGTTTACAAAATATTACAAATGTAATAGCTACTGTGTTTACTCTGACTTAATAAAATTCAACTATACCACCACTATAAAAATAGTCTGTGCTGAAGTGCTTGCCATTTATACTTCGTTCATAACCCCTATGGTTCCAGAGATATGAACATTTGTTTTGAAATGTGAGGACATAATTTGATTCTGTCAAAAGGTTTAGGCTCCGCCCATTGGATGTTACAGCGCAAACCTCCTTTGCTCCACTGGAGAGAATGAGTTAAATCAGCATGAAAGGCAGGTTCAGAAGAAGAGGTCAATTTTTTCAAGAACAAAAGTTGAGATCTCAAAGGATTATGAATTTACTTTCAAAGAAGTCTTAAGTACAACACTCTCCACAAACTGTATGACCACAAACAGAAGAAAGAGGGGGATCCATGGGCAGACAAGTTGAGATGGCCGCAAGATGCGCATTGATAGACACAAGATACACAACAAAAAACAGTGGGGGAGAGACCTTACCAGGCTCTCTTGTTATTGATTAGGCACCACCAAGAAAACCTCTTCCACTTGTAAAGATTTCCTTGCCTGCTTCAATACCTGCTGCATATCCATATGGAACAAGTACCTAAAAGTATCAAGATAGAATCAATAAGGCTGTCAGTTGTAATTGCTCTAAATTAGGGTGCAACAGTCACCCTGACATTAAGAAACCAATGGTACTTGCCCTTGGCCAATTCCATTAAAAGGGAGAATCAATGGGGCAAAAGGGGGTCACGACAACAATCTCTAGAAACACCTTCTGAATTTTCAGAAGTATCTTGGGTATCAGTGGAAAGGTTGAAAATGTAAAAAGGACCATTCCGGTTTGCTTTGAAAGGAAGTGAAAAGAAATCTATTTGAGGTATTCGCCACATCTGAACCAAATCCTTTAAGACCTCTGCCCTGAGGTTCCACTAATGAGGGGTCCACCCAGGATCTGCTTAGTCCCACTATGTTTTGTTCTGACAGGATGCAAGAGGCCTTATGCATAAGACTGCTGTAAGGTTAGTGCCCAGACCATTACCGCCATCCAGCAAAGAGGATAAGGCCTTGTAACCTTTTGTTGTTCAAGTACCACATTAACGAGGTGTTGTCTGTGATCACTAAAAGGGGACATGGAGACCATAAGTGATTAAGAACGTTTAAGGCCTGAATCACTGCTAACATTTCTTAGTCATTTATGTACTTTGTAGCATCCAAAGGACCCCATTCACCTTGCATATGAACTTCTCATGGTCACTGCTCCTCCATACACAATATAACAAGCCTGTCTGGACGGACTGAACTAGGGTCTGGAGGGAGAAGGGCAGGCCTGGATTGAGAAACCTCTGATCCCTCCACCACTGTAACTCTCATTTCACAAATTCCAGTACTGGTACCTGAAAACTCTAAAACTTGTTGGACCCAGCACCTGCATCCCTTAAAGTATGAATCTTTCATGTGGTGTCTGGGCAGTAGTGTCATGAGGATAGTTGAGGTTATGAGGTCTGAGGTTTAGAAAGTTGAGAAATCCTCTTACAAGGGTAGCTTTTTGAAGACAGAGAAATCCCTGAACATGTTCTGAAAAAAGGCCATTATTTTTTTTTTGTCTATCACACACCAGAGGAAGACAACTATTTGCAAGAATGGGAGACAGGACTTTTGTAGGTTCAACTTTAAAATGGGAACAATTGGAATGTGACAAGCATCGTTAAGCACCATGAATTAGAGGTCCAGAAGATGGAACAGGACCATCTGCTGTGTGAGCATTTTGAATTTGCATACTTGCAGTAACGTACTTAGACAAGATAAAAGTAATATTGTACTCCATGACTACTCCTTTTTAGAGAGCAAAAGAATTCTGGAGTGACCCCCCACAAGCTGCAGGAACTATTTCTATAACCATAGCTGGCAACTTGTGTAGGAGTACTGGAGAGAAGAGATGTGCCTGCCCTGGTGGGTGCAATGAAATTCCTCTGAAGGGTGGAGGATCTTCTGTCCACTGCCAACAGTATCCTCTCTGAATTATTCTCAGCACCCATTTGTCAGAGACTATTCATGGCCAAGCAGCTGAGTTAAGCAAAAGCATGATCAGGAGGGGGGTAGAGAAGAAAGGGACAGGATACCCTGAGTCTCAGCATAGTCATTTTTAGCAGGGGAGAGATCTCTTTTTTTTTTGGGGGGGGGGGACGTTCTATTTGGATTGAAAACATTATCCTCTTGCCAGTTTCTCTTGGAAGTCTGACTCTTGTTAGGAAGGGATATTTGCTTGTTCTGTCCTTTGAAGTTGGATGCCTTATTTGGGGAGAACCTGGAAATAGGACACATTTCTAGACACCTCGTACATCTCATTGTTTGAAAATATGGCTGACAGTAGGACAAAACATAAATTCAGAACTTAAAGGATTCCAAATCTTACTTGTAAATCCTCAGGAAAAATTCTGGTTATGTAACTAAACGCACCTTTCAAGTCACTCTTCAATGCATGTTTTTAAACCTGAGTCACATTATAAACAATCTCATACAACACTTTTGTCTTCTGAAAGCAAAGGTACAGCAAAGTCATATAAACTGTAAGCAGTCTGCAAAATAAATTTCCAGAGAAAAAACCTGATCATTTAAAATTCTAAAGACTAAATTACTAAACTGAGAACTTTTTCCCCCTCAGATTCTAACCACTTGCCAATTTTTTCTTGAATTATCTTCAGGATCAATGCTTTTGCATTTTGATAGATCATATACGTGTCTATGTATGCATGTGTGTGTGTATCTAAAGACAAACGGGTTATAAAATGTGTACACGCACATCCATGCAGAAACAGATTTACTCCCTTTTGATAAATTACCTGTTGCTTATCTGCAACTATACGTCAATATTTTAGTTACCCTAACTGCTTCACTCACAAGAAGAATGCTTGCAATGCACAATTTTCCTTTAAACATAACCTAGATGACTGAATGGGTATGCATAATTTTCTCCAGTATTGACTGGTATGGCACTCCTGGAGAAAGAAGGTGCAGCCTGAGGAAAGGTACTGGCATGGCGTGAAAGATCAAAAGACTTAATGGCCTTAAAATATCTATGCATCACAGATAAGTGGGGAATATGGAAGTTTCCTTTTTTTTTTTTTTTTTTTTTACCCAAATGAAGTGCGTTCCCAGGGCTTACAGAGATATATACACACATGCACATACTAATACATTACATATGGCACTACTTTGTATTATCGAAATGTCACTTACCCGAAAATAACATCCACAAGACGACTTTGCCAAAAACTTTACTTTAATGAAAACCTGAATCAGCACATTTTTCTCCAGGAAACTTAGCACTTGGCCACTACAAAAAAGGAAGCAAATCAAACCTACCCAAGTGGAGGGCTCCGCACCCCACACTCTTCCCAACTAAATATACAAACTCTGATATCGCACTATAGTGGGGGAAAAGGGCAAAGTTCACCA